>NC_052104.1:4374376-4405699 GCF_012273895.1 Zerene cesonia | reverse complement strand
GATCAGGTGTATTGGCGCAAGACCAAGACCAAGACTGGCTAAGTCTCGTCTTGTTCTTGCATTTGGGCAACACTAATTACATTACAAGACGTTTTTAACGTGGGAGTCGAGCACGCTTCGGCACGAATCGAGCCAGCTCGCACCGGGGAATTACCACAACCCCCGCAAAGCGGCGTGAAATAATAGCACGCTATTGTGTTTTGTGCGATGCATGGGGGAGCCGGAGGGCTATATATCCTTTTCTTAACCCTTCCCAGTCCCCTCCTTTATTCCTCTCATCAATTCCATCTTAATTCCTTAAGGCGTAAGGACTGCAATTGACCTTATGCCTCTGCAAATGTTCATGAGCGGTGGTAGCGCTTACTATCAGGCAACCCACCAGTTCCATTGCCGACTATGACCTAAAAAAAAGACACGCACATACTCAGTCTTTCGTTTCTAATAAGAATTTAAACAGATATTTTTGTATATCACAAGTATAAAATGGATATTATCACTTTCAATAAAACTTACATTATTTATGCTCAGGTTATACTCACTTAAACAATTAATTATTTCAATTAAAAAGATTCTTTATTGGAAACTGGCTTAGAAAATAATGAAAATATGGAGTCATATTGATTTCAGTCTGAATGAAAATAACTTGCCTGTTGATAATAATTTTTCGAGTTTACTGAAAAATATGAAAAATAAAACATGTATAGAAATAAAATTGTTTATAAGAATGTGGAAGCTATTCTATTAGCCATTAATCATTTTTATACATAAAAGAGTTCTCATAAAATCGTAGAAATAATATTTGCCAATTTCATTTAAAGCCACCAGCTTACGTAGATAAATATTAAAGTAATGATAGCGCTTTGAAGTGGTTTGATGGCGGAAACCTCAAATTTCTGAGATAGATACTGAACAATTTTGAAGCGTATCATCCGATTACAGTTACCGAAAACCAATTTGCGCTATAGTTTATTGATAGGGGAGCTTAGAATACAATTAACTGTGCGTTTTATGTTACGCTATAGGATGTTGATATATTGTGGTAGTCGAGCACGCTTCGGCACGAAATGGGCCAGCTCGCAACGGGGAAGTACCAAACATCCACAGAGGACCGGCCTGAAATAGCATACCTACTGCTGTGTTTCGTTTGAGTGCGGGGGCCGGAGGATCCTTTTCCTTACCCTTCCAATTCCTTTCCTTTATACCTCTCATCAATGCTTTCCTAATCCCTTTCCGATTTGAAGTCGGCAATCCATTTGTAGAGCCGTAAGGTCTGCAAACGACCTTACACCTCATCAAATGTTCATAGGCAGTGGTAGCGCTTATCATCAGGCGACCCACCAGCTCCATTCCCGACGGTGACATAAAAAAAAAAATAATAATAAGGAGCTACCTGTGCTATATAGATGTTTTGGAGATCCCATAACAATGGATGGTTTAATTTTTTACTGTCTGTTTCAATCACGAAAAAGTCGCCGGATTAGATATTAACAAAGTGGTGAGAGACTAATATTAGATAAAATTTACATGTCACATTTTTTTATTAATTGTTAGTGTTTAGTATTTTTTGTGGTCGTTTTTAATACAACCGTGTGATAAAAAAGTAGTTACTGCCTGTGACTCAGCAGTGGGCTGAGATGGCTGTGAATATGGGCTCATCATATAGAAACATGATGTAGAAATAAAAGAAGACAAGCAAAGTAATGATGAACTATTTTAATATTTTGATTAAAAATAAAAGTGAATAAAAAAAAAACAATGAATATTATTTTTTTTGCTTTGATATTTCCATATACAGTAATGTATAGAAGTGTTTTTTGCACACAGTGAGGGTTGGCAGAGTGATTAAATCCAAGAGATCAAGCTAATGTACTAAAAATTTATCATTGAACATATATTATGTCTGTTTCTAGCGCAGTACCGATATTAATTTCAATCAAGCAGAAAACTATTCACTAGTGCTTTTCAAGAGAGCATAAAAACTGTAGGAGCTCTTCACAACCTGTAAACAGAGAATTAATTCAACGATTTGAATATCCTATAGTCCTCCGAAAATTTACATTGTGGGTTGCGTTTCTCAGATGTTTTTAATTCATGGATGAAGCTTTAATATAAGGTGTAAGGGGGATAATATATGATTTTATAGAAAAAAAAAAATTAATAGAAACAGAGTTGCAGACAATTCAATTTGCTACGGATAATTCTTTGTGAAATTTTCTGGGATTGCTTCTGGGATTGATTGATTTTTACCATAACATTACAACGTATCTTACTTTCTGTGAATTCTGATTATTTTTTAATGAAATTAATATTTATTCTTCCAGTGCTTTAACTATGTGATTTAAATAATTGTACTTACAGAAATGAAAGTGTCATTAGAAAGAGGTATGATATGTCCTGCCATAGTGCGTATCGGTCGTTTAATTCCTTCCATAAAAATAATTAAATTTTTTCGGATTTCTACCGGCATATCCACCCAGTCCATACTATATGCCGCATCTGTTAGCTTAATGCTCTAAAGAAATAAAGGGGTTTATTTTCTGACTAGAATATGTTAGTTATCTGCGAATATTTATTTATAAGTAGGTTTAATCAGTAAAAAAATAGTAGAAATGAAGTAGCTAAGTAGGCATATTTAAAACAGTGGATGTCCGATATCTTTCTTTCAAATTGGTTGATTCTTCCGGTTTGGAAAAAAGCGGGCACTTGCAGTAGGTTCAATTTGTACTAATGAATGAGAAGCTTAAGATCCCCACAATCTTTAACATTTCCTATTTCCTCATACAATCCCAAATTCAAAAGCTATTTTAGGTTGGCAATAAATTCGTTACGTTGTTAATGTTTATTGCAGTTACCATCCATTATATTGTGCCTTTGAAACTAAGCGGCTTACCTCATAAGTAACCTCGCTCCCATAATAACAACAAATGAACATTTCAAACAAAATACACGCTATATATGTCAGCATGGAAAAGAATTGCAAAGAACCGACATCAATCTGTAAGCAAATAAAGTATTAGGTACGTACCCAAAACATTGGTTTTTATGATTTTAATATTTGTACGTAACATAAATAAACGTACGTCAACTAATCTATAGACTGACGCACAAATAATCCAACCCCCGATAAGAAATTGATAAGCCAACACATTTCCGAAGATATTTTCAATACATTTTGTAAACCTGTAAAATATATATGAATAATTAATTTGTTAATGCAAGGAAAACCTCATAATTTATTTTCAGTACTTTACGATTTCCATGTGATGTAGTAAAATATCTTTAAAGCGCCTTTGTAGAGTTGTGCTGAGTGATTCATTTATGCGAGAACTTTCTTCTTTACTTAGCTCTACAATAGTGGAGAGATTATAGCTGCAAGTCAAAAAAAAAAAACATTCGAAGATTCAACGGTACTTTTTAATTTATTAGAGAAAATGTCGATGAATTCCTGCAATTCGTCATTAGCACTGCTTCTCCAATATTTTTTTTCTTATTTCTATTGTAGGTGCTGATTAATTTATAGATTGGAAATAAAATTATACCCACCATAATATAGACAGCTGTGCTTTAGATTGAGAGAGTAAAGTCGATATCGTCACATCCATAGTTGTATTGCTAAATGCAAGCCAAGTTGTTGTTATCCAAACATATAAAGACGTGACATAAAAACTAGAAATTTACACAGACGTTAAATGTGAAGTATAAGTTCCTAAGGGTAAGATTTTAATAAAATAAGCAATTTTTATAAACTCCATAAAACGATTCAATACAATCAACAATCTTTATTAGCCGAAACATTAACTTACTTAGGATCCTTATTTTCATTATAAGGAAGCCATATGGCAAATTCAATATGGTGCCCTTTTAAGTGCAAGTATATTGGATACACAAACCAAAGAAAACAGGTGGATATTGCTAAACCATTGTCGCAATACAGCAGAAGTTTTGCATATCGAGCCGTATCGAGAAGAAATCGTTCATGTTCTTTCTTGCGTTGATTAAAACGAGGTCCTGGTTAAACAAAGAAACATCGAGAGGTGTTCAAATTATGTTGTCATTTAGCGAAATATTTAACTTTTTTGGAACGTGTTTTTAATTCTCAAATGTTAAAATAGTCATACTAGTATACTACCTTTCATTATAGAAATAAGATTCTCAATTTCGTCCTGCTGAAGCCACAAGAGGATTTGTTTATAAATTGCATCTGTATGTGTTAAAAATAAAAACATCGTTCCCATTACTTGGCCCAAATTCTCCCGCACCTACAACATTATTAACAATGTATAGGAGACCCTCGAAGTCCTACATTTATCTTGACTTAAAATAACATGTCTTCGCTTCTGTATACCTACTTGGTATACTTTTAAAGCTTGCTGTGTGGTATAAATAATCATAAGAGATAAAACGAAACCCATGTAAATTCTGTGAATAAGTCTTTTCATTTTCGAAGATTGAATATCGATTTGATAATAGCCAGCCACGCGCAAATTTAAGAAGTGTGGCGCAACACTGTGGTATGATAATTTCATTTCCATTGTCTAAAAGCAATTTCCCAAACGCCGAAAGTTTTACAAGAATGCGAAACCGCCGATACAATAGCGAGGGGAAATTAAATTTCGCTTATTCAACGCCAACTAAAGGTCTTAACTATCTTTTCCGTGGTTTTATTATGTGCCTATGAGACTCAACTCAATTTTAAATAACAATTTTGTTGTCAGTCATAAGGCAAGGCGCAGTAATTAAACAGCATTTAATTGTGAATTTTATATGGGTTGAGAAGTGGAGTACGTAATTTTGCTAATTATTTGCAGTTGTTTATTTTGCTGATTAGAGTAATTATACGTAAATATGTAAATTGCGAAAGGTTTGCCATCATTCTTACGTTACAAATACGTCTTATCGGCATTCCGATCAAAATTTAGACAAAGAATTCGATGATTTCTGAATAAAGAAGGTTAGTCAATCAAATATAAAAATAGGGAATTCAATAAGTTTTATTAATCTTTAGAAATAGTTATATATTGTACTGTCATAATATGTGCGCTCTTATGTGTCGAGGCACAGATTACTTATACACATAATGATTTTATACAGATAATAAATAGTTTTATTAAATGGCATATCGCTAATACTGCCCACCCTAGTGCCAACTCAGCACTATAACATTGAAACCAGTTCGAATTTTAACCAGCACAACGCGTTCGATCTATACGAGAAGAACATGAGATATGCTCTTTCTTTGTAACCATATAAAAGTAACAAATGCTACATGAAACAATTTATTGAATTACAATTACCAACCTACCGTACATCACGTTTTCCAGCTAGTGTACTACTACTGTATTTACGTAGTAACTATTCAGTAATCTGTGACTGTAGGTTGCTTGAACTACCAGTGCATGTATGTAGAATTCGTTGCGTTTTTGTAGCTAACCGTAGAACTTTGCGTAGACGCACGCAATTCGATAAGCGTGAATGTAAAGAGATCGGTGACGTCATCGCAACCGCCTTATATTTCGTTTGCACTCGTAGACGCTTTGTCTACAACGGTCATAGCTTCCACTAGCTTGTAACACCAAAAAGCAAGCTAGGCATATATAGCTAGGTATACATATTTATTTCATTACCTTTAGTGAGGAGAAAGCAAGCTACCTTATTGCAAGTAACTTATGTACTCGTTTAATTACCTAAAAAATAAATAGGTCAAGCAAAAATGTAAACTGTAAAATGTCATGGACACAATTACCTCAAATATTACGCTTTTTAGGCCTATCCATACCTGTGATAACATTATTTTTGGAGTCCGTTCCAACCGATTAACCTATATGGACCTTTTTTTGTTAATAACTTAATAGTTATGAAGCATAAGCCCAAAATCAAACTACAATATTTATTTATTCAATTGTACTTCTTCTAGAAGCACTTTTGAATCGTCGTCATCATCGTCGTCGTAGTTTTAATTTTAACCACCGATTCGGTTTGGCTGTTACCGACTCCTTCGCGGCATCAAAAAAATTATTTTCGTAATTGTTATCTATATTGTTTTAAGTCTAAGTCTCCGCAGTGCGCACATATTCTTGTAAGAATATAGTAAAATATTTTATTTTTATTTATTTATTTATTATTATTAGTACAGAGAATAAAACACTTTTTACAAAATATTTTGCACTGTGAAACCTTATAAGGTTTGTAACAAAGCTCACAGTCGCATAATCGCCGTTTGTTATTCGCAAGAAAGACAAAAGCAGTGCTTACATAAACCGGTTCCTTATCTGGATATTACATACATTTTAATATTGGTAAGTATATAGTAAGTAGACACTTACTAATACGTACAACCACATGATAAAGTCTAACAAGTTTATTTGAACCTGAAGTTTATAATGCAGCTACAGTGAAGCCTAAGAACAAGGATATAATATAACATCATCCCATTGAAGTTTACTTAGGCGTAGCCTGATTTAATATCATCAAGTTTACAATAATTCCACAATGTGATTATATCATCCACATTCAAGCTACTACATAAAATAAAAATACAAGCACTTTCAAGCTTTTTTCATAGGAAATAGAATATAAATCGTTTAATTTACAAGAGGCATTATGTTTCTTACAAACACATAAAATGTTATTTATGAGAGAAAAATCTGTGTGAAATAATTACAGCAGTGAATGTTCGGGCTTGTTCACTTTAAACATTTTACGGTAACAAGAGTCCTTGGCAGCAATATTTCTTCAACATTATTGCTCTCGACTTAAATTAACATAAACGTACTGCTTCTAAGAAAAATAATGTACAAAATTGTCTGAATTTTTAAGCGTGCGTATGATAAACGATTCATTTAACATAATTTTCGGATTTTTTTTTTTTAAGAATTAAGGTTAATAAAAAAGCAAACGGGCAATTGAGGAATGGTAGTAATTTTAAGACTTTTTCCTATCAAACAATTTTATGTTACATAAGAAATCCTAGCATTTTAAACGTTAAATCCAAAACATGCGCATAGCATGTATATGTTTTCATTGTTCTTACAAAATATAGTATCGAATCTTTAACTATCTACTACAAAGAATACCTAAGCGTAGAATAGATCGTTCACGCTTTCCTGGATTTATTCTTACTTTTAATCCCATTTATATATATAATTCTATATTCGGATACCAATAGATCTGTAATAAAATTGCATAATAATATTAGGCAGAACAATATTTGTCTTTGTCAATGCTGGTGATTTTCCGAAGAAAAACCTTCTGCTTTCGAAATGATAAAATCTTGATACATTATTCAGCATGTAATTTTCATAATGTTTGATATTAATGTGAATATTAATTGGATCGAGATATTTTACCTTCAGAATAAATGAAAAAATACTTACTGCGTAGGTTTTCTCTGAATTCACGAATTGATGACATAAAAGTTATATAAATACAATGAAACATTTTTATTGAAATATATTATTGCTTGTATTGTTCCTTCACTCTATTACTAGTTAAATTTGGTAATAAAAAAAGGTTGTTATTTTGAGCACCATTAGGATATAAAAAGAAATGTATCTTTTTTGTCATGTAATTATTATAAAGAAAAATCTAATATACACACAGCATATTATTTTTTATTCTCGGAGAGAACGCGTTTTTATTCTATGAATGCAGTTTTCTTGTCACTAAACTTAACTTGCAGTAATTAGTTAAATGTCGTCCATACATTAGATAAATCATAACATACTACAGGTTGGAATAAAAATTATATTATTTACATACAACATAGATAATTTAACAAATATAAGGTTTTCATAAATATTAATATCTATCTTAATTGAGCGTAGTATATATGATGCGTAGTTAATTTTATTTTATTTTTATGTTTATGAACATAATGGCCACGATACCCCAGAGTTTTGTATGTCGGCAATTAACACTTTCTTCAAATAAGATTTTCCATTTTATTTAACGTCGACTACGCTTCTCGCCGTGAGAACGCATTGAATGAATACCAGAATACACGAAGGCTCCGTAGATGACACGGAATTCTTCACGTACACCATTGTGATCGTTGCGTGAATTACGCAGGTAATGGGCCGCATTCACGGCGTACGTGCCTCGACATTCATTAAACTGGCTAATTAAACCGACGAGATTCCGACGAATGCCTACCTGGATGACACCGCCCCTTCATAATTCTTTTGAGAAAATTGTAAGTAGAACGCTCGGCGTTGCTTAAACGGCGAGTTTAATTTAGGAATGCTGTTTAATGTTTTTAGAATTATTAAGAGACGTAAATATGTTTACGGAATGCTTTAGCTCCATTCATTGGGCTTAAGTGGATATCGTTTATTTGTTCTGTATTTTGAAATTAAGATGCTTATTTCATTGTTTGAAAATGAAGGCTCGCTTTAGTTAAAAGATAGGTATTTTCAGTCGTGTCAGACATTTTCATTTTACAGGCTCTTCGAGGCTCAACTTGTATGATTACGTATAATAAGGCTATAATTAATAAAAACTTAACATAAAAGCATTACCATCGTATCAATTCTAGTAATTAGACATCACGAATACCTGATTAACAAAAATTCTTCATTCTTACCTCATGAATGATATGTGAATATGGTCGCTTAATAGAGAAGTAATAAGTCTCTCTTAAGATAGCTGGAGTAATCAAAATTTTAGAAATGTATTCATTATAAAAAGTGCGCCCTTTTCTTCTGTAGTTAGTGGTTAGCCATGGCGTGACGATTATAATTCATTATTAAAGTTTTATATCAACGTGATATTTTTAGATATGAATAACAACATTTGGTAAGTCAAATTAAATTCCGTTAATTTATTCTATACATGACTATTTTTTTCATAAGTTTAAAACCAACTTCAACAGATCAGTAATATATTATATAAAAATCGACATCTAAAACAGAATTTAAAAAATACAGCAAATACATTTAAATTTAGGTATGTTTCTACTACTGCAACAAAAATAATGAAAGAAGCTCGAATATCCCAGAAGGATCAAATGTACCTAAACAAAGCAGAGCCTGTCATTTGTTGCCCTCAAATTAAAGTCAGTCGCAATATACGTTTTCCTACAGGCAAATAGAAATACGTCTTAATGTGAATTGTGAACAAAGAAGTTTACCAGATGAGAAGGTAATTTTAATTTGATAGTTCTTACAAAAAAAATCCCATTTATAGTTCTTTTTTTTAGAAATTAGTATATTACGTTGTTTAAAAAAATCCAAGTAATTAAATTCGTATGAAGCCTAGCAAACGCACGTAATTTATCCGTATATATATCGATTTTTTTTTTATTGACTGTAGCTAATAAAACAAATCGATCACAATGCGTAAAACTAACACACGTATTAATAAATTGACTATAACCGTCACACATTTACAAACATTCGTCGTGCTCTATTTTCACAGCAGATTAAAAAAATGTAGTTGTTTACTTTATTCCTTTCTTTATTTTAGTTATTTATTTGATTTGATCCTCAGAAAGGGACTAGTTGCAAATAAAAGTTGGTGAGAGCAGCCCACATTCACTCCCGCTGTTTACTTTATAAATAGTAAAATCAGGACGATGAAAAGAGAAAATAAAAATGACTAGGAATTACGGACTTTAATGTCTATTTTTAGAGTTGGATTACAATGAATTGCATAACATTCAAAACATATTTATTTGTTCAAAGCTAAAAGCTCGCTTGAGGTCTTTTATTTATACAATCAATAGACGCAACTCAGGCTTGCATGACTTTAACAGTATTTGTGAAAGTCATACAATATGATACCGCCTTCCTATGAAGTATTTCCAGCAAACAAATATTGTATTTCAATAGTTTCAAAACAGTAGGTTTAAACATAATATTCGGAATTTGAGAGGTCCTTTTCGTTCATGAATTCTCCAAATATAAATGCGGTCAAACTTTTGGTTATTATTTATGAAGGCCAGATAACTGTTGAATAGCAGAACAAAGTATAGATAATATTTGTTTTTGCAATACTAACGTATCCCGTGGCTTGTTAACTCGCCTCTCGCATGATAAAAACTGCAATAACAGAGCTTGCATTCGGTCAACAATCGAAGAGAATTTCCAATTGCGGCTTAACACGCATAGATTTAGCACAAACAAATTTCGAAATTGGCCTGAATTGGGTGCAGACCGCGGTTAATAATTTTGCGAATGATTAAATGAGAGCAGTAAATAACGGTCTATATTATGCGGTGACATCGGAGCGTACTCGATACGGCTTGAATGGCTCTATGTGGACTGTAGATGTTTCCGACGTGTGCTGTCTGTGTGTATTTCAAGCTAATTAGCTTTTGAAAAGCAAATTATTTCATACTCATTTGCGATATACAGTTTTAGTTAATTGACAACAACAATCGAATGCTTCAGTTAGAAAGACGCTATAGACTCATAGAAGATAATTTTTGAAGTGAAACTTCTTTAGAATCGTTGTGATTTTAAATCTGATGCAACGGAAAAAACGACAGGTAAGAGACACAAATACAAAAATGAGTAGAATGAAGCCTGCAATGAATGAGACAGAAATATACATACATACTATTTTATTCATTCTTTTGTCGATTTACCTGAAACACATTTTTTTTATAATGGATGAAACTTTTAGAATAAATCATGGATAGTATAAGTAATGATGTATACTGGAGAATTGATACAAATATGCCTGAACGCTCCAACACGCTTCGATATAGTATGTTTCGTTAGTATTATTAAGTTATATATTTTATATTATAAATTTAATAACAAACTAATGTTTAACTTGTTACTGACACTATAATTATGTTCGTGTTTTTATAAGCCCTCAAAAATATTCCACTAGTTTTTTATTCATGTGTACATAGTATTTCGTGCCTTTACTTAAAATAAAATTATAGTGATGATTAATTTAAATCTACATGCATATAATAATATACGGAAAACAAAGTCATGGAAATTTCATACAAATTAAATAATTATAATGTTCGTGAGCTCAGGTGTATTCTGCTAACTGTAAAATTCATTAAAGAGGTTTCTTATAAAGGGTTTATATCATACAAAAAAAAATGAAAAAACGAGTATTCTGTAGTGAGAGTATCGCCCAAGTTTTAATTAATATTTTCATCTTAGCTGTAAACGTTTCAGCGTATTTTAGCCCACTTTGATTTCCAACCATATATACTGTCTCTATATATTTGCTTTAACTAAAAGTATGTAATTCGTGTGTCCCACACCTAATAAAAAATATACGTAAAATGGATATAAAGATGTTTCTTATGAGGCGAAGTATTCCAGAAAATAATAAAAATTCATAGAAATGTAAATGCAGTTTCATAGTTTAAATAAACACAATCAATGCTTGTTAATAATTTTTTCTTTCCTATTTTATAAAATCCTATATAATATTAACATAAAGTAGTGTTCATTAGTACATACGTCAGGTCTTAGTATATTTATTTTCAATGAAATGTTCAGCCAACAATCGAGAAATAATCAGATTGTCACGGAATGTCACGTTTCGTTGTGTCCGAGGAGTGAAGTGGAAAATTCTAGCGAACATTAATATTATATCTTTAACAATATAACAGCGAATGTATTTTTTTTAATATCATTTTCCAGGATTGTGATAAATAAGAATTCTTTTGTTTGTTATTTTAGAGTAAGTCCTATCATGTTTTTTTTATGTTGTTGTCGGCAAAGGAGCATTCGCATGCTACTATTTCACGCCGATCTTAAATTTAATGGAATCATTTGTATTTTTCTTTTATGTCATAGCGGGCAACTGAGCTGTGATTGTTTGTACGCGCATATCTTTCAAACGACTGCACTATATTAGATAAATATTTCTTTCGATAGTTCGTTACTACAAGGCTTATATGAAATGAAAATGAAAATGAAAAAATATTTATTTACATAAAATAAAGGAATTACATCTTTTATACGACCCACAGACTACCGAACTAGTTGGGAACTGTGTTTCGGTTGTCGGTGGTTTCTTCCTTAAAACAATGTTACATTACATTTTATGTCTACTTATATGATAAATATAATTTCAAAAATTAATAAAAATTCTTTAAAACGACTGTACTCGCGCGGAGCCGGAGCAAACAGCTAATATTAACTTTAATATAACTCGTGAACGTGTACAACGATTAACATAATATTCCATAGACAACTAAAGGCAATAAAAACAATTAGCTAAATTTTCTCTCAGTACATTTTCAGAAATAAACCTTCCTTGTGATATGTACTGTAAACCTGTCTTACGGATACTAGTTAACTCGCTGAGTGGCATATGTCCAAAACTTAAACAAAGGGATAAAGGAATTTCTCAATTGTATCACTTATACATACTAGAGATATTATATTAGCAATGCACTGGTTTATTTTGAAAAATTCAAAATGTCAAGTCGCTAGATTCATCACGCAGGTTAACGTCGCAGATCTTATTTAGATAAGTCCTGGACGCTGTCACGCGCCCAGCTTAGCCCTTGACTGATTACTGCTAATGAATGACCCGTTTTATTTAAAATGTAGGCTTTATTAAAATAAAGCACGCATTTAAATATTCTCTCTTATATTTTATAATATATTTTTTTATACAATAGATACGTTTATAACGCACTCATTTGGTTCGGTAAATAGAAATTCATATCAATTTACAGATTAGATTTCAAATATTTTTAAACATTGACCGGCAATAGAGACAGACATGAATCGGATTAAAACTTAGTGGAACAAAGAGAATATTTGATAATAATTGGGTAACGTCACTAAAGAGAAACTATGTTCATATTAGAAGCACAGTATGACGATAAGCTTGTATTATATAGACATTTCTAACAAGAAGTTTTAGACACTTTCAATGGACCAAAAATCCAAATACAACGTATATTTATAACAATTGTTTACACCTAATTACATAAGAATTCAGTTTATTTCAGTTCCCTTTTACATATTGAAAAATAAATTAATTAAACAAATAATATATAGCACCTACCTATGTATTTTTAAGTTATTACTAATTATATTTGGATTCTAAAATAAACTTAAAAATGAACTGTAATTAAATAAGTACCAAGCCATAAAAAGATTTCAAATTTACAAAGACGTTAAATTGCACTAGAATATTCACATACTTTACAACGAAAACATAATAAATCGTGATAAGTCGCGATAATTTCCAAGAATTGTTTTAACTTTCGCAGCAATATCTCAACGTTTAAATTTTAAGGTAATGTGCGCTTATCTAATACTCATTAGTAGTTCTGACTTTTATTTATACTCAGGTACCCTTTTACTTTAAACGTAAATAGATTTGATTTACTAAAACATCATACATGCAGCTTAAAGTATCTACTATGTAAGGAAAATTTAGATTAAACGTGACAAACAGAGACCCCGTACGAAGTGCTACAGTGTGGTCTTCTCATAATAACTGGATGCAAAATCATTATTACTTGATGAATCAGTCATTAACAATTTTCAATTAAGGTAGCTCTTGTTTCATGTAGAATATTTTTTTTTTTATAAAAAGTGTAGCAAATTCAAATGTTATATATAACTAGCTGTGCCCCGCGGTTTCACCCGCGTAAGTCCGTATCCCGTAGGAATATCGGGATAAAAAATAGATGTTGGCCGATTCTCAGACCTACCCAATATGCTTACCAAATTTCAGAGGAATCGGTCAAGCCGTTTCGGAGGAGTATGGCAACGAAAACTGTGACACGAGAATTTTATATATATAGATTATGAAGTATGACGTCATTAACCATAACTTAAATGCACAGAACATGTAATGGATTACGTCTGTGTTAGAGTTTTCAACGTGATATCTAAATATAAAAGGAAGAAATGTATACAGGTAGATTTTTAGGGGGAAACTTCTCCATATAATTACCTATACATGGATCAGGTAATACGAGGTTTACATTGTTCATTCCTTTTTTATGTTCTTCGCGATGAAATCCACATAACTTTAATCTAATTAATATATGTGTGAAACATTTGAAGCCTAGTGCTTTTTTAGCTTGTTATTATTCTATTGCTACTTAACCTTCTAAAAAGGCTCACTTTTATGTATAATAAAAATGAATAAAATATCGGTCAATAAGAAGAGTCCATTTTTAGTAATTCGCAATAACATAGCGCTAATGACCCAGCATTCACAAGGGAGAATTCTCAGCTAACTGCGACATTAAGACCTTCTTATTTGGCTATTCCACTTCGTTATGGGACCTTTGTGGGAGTCTCAGAAAAGTATACAATTTACACAAGCGATAAAGTCGACTTTTGGGTATTCGGGAGCTTGTTGCGAATATAATATTTATACTCTATAACTGGAAAGGGTCCCTTTTTTGCTGTCCACCTCGGTTGCTTGTTAGAAAACTTTTGATATCTACAAATATTTGTTTTAACCCTGTACTGTGTACTTTGATATATTTCGTATATCGTAAAAGCCCAAGGTCAAATGCAAAGAAAGGGCTGTCGCCTATCCTAACGTTATTTATATTATATGTAATTATTTTTGTTTTTATAAGTTTGTTAACTACTTGTTTTTTATTAATGTGCATTAGGACAAATTGGCAACGGGAGAGGGCTCATGTCTCCCATAAGAATTGGAGAAACATGCCAATGTTAATGGGCTACGATGAGAGACGGCGGCAGTCTTCCCAGACCTTTCCTTTGCACATGTTAAGATTACCGGCTGATCGATTTTAGAAGAAACTTCTCGTAGGCTTTGGTGATAGTTTATTATTATCTTGTTTGTTAATGACCTAGTTTCGTAAAGGTAAATATAGTTTCCATCAAATTCAATCCTTTGTTAAACATCTTTAATATTTTAAGCTTATTTTTTTAGAAAAGTGCACTATTGATGAAGACATTTTCTTTGATTTATTTATACATTGAATAGGTTATATATAACACCTTTTTGTATCTATTGATTCATTATTAAATACGTAAGTAAATGAGAAACATTTTTTTATTTTTAGATCATAGACACTCGTCCCGGCTCCATCCGGATATCCAGATTCCTGTTTTATCCCAAGGGAACATTTAATAAAGCAGCTCATACCCTATCTGTATACCAAATTTTATTAAAATCTGTTCAGTAGTTTAATCGTGATTGACGGACAAACATCCAAACAAACAGACTTCACATTTTTAATATTAGTGTGATTATAGTGTGATAAATTACTGTTTTTCTATCATATGTATCTCTGGAAACTTCTTGAATGTTATAACTGTAAGTACACTTGCTAATAAATTAGAATTAATAATTGTTGAGATACAAGAGTAAATTGTTGCATTCCCAGAACAAGAAACGTTAAGTTCAGTTCAGAAATTGAACAATGTATATTGTTATACACTTCACTATATCGCTAGTCGCTTTGCAATATTAATCAAATAAACTCAAGTCTGTGTTGTAGCTCATTAACTGCACTTTATTATTTACTAGGTTTCTGCCCGCAGCTTCACCTGCGTTGTAAAGGATCGCATAGTTATGAAGAAAAATTATCTTATGTCCTTTCTCAGATGTCAAGGAGTCTTTTTACCAAATTTTATCCAAGCAAATTGAATGGTTCCGGTATTGACAAGAGATAGAAAGTCAGGTTACTTTCGCATATAAATATTGTTAAATATAATTACTACTGTTGTTATAGGTGGAAATCTCATTCACTGAAATCTATTTAATCGTTTCACAACTTAAGGCAATGGACTTTCACAGTTTTTTATTAATTTATTTATAATAAATAATGAAGAACTTACATTTGTTTAAAGACAATATACTGAAAATCATTGCCAGATATTTAGTCTTCTTGATAATATTCTGATTGTAATTATAAAACTCAACATGAAGCAATTGTTATCTACGTAACTAAAATAAAACACTTTTGGTTACCTAGAGAACGGCAGAGAGGGATTTTATGATTTTGGTTTGTTGGTTTGTCCTCTTGGACACTTGAATTACCATAATTATTATTTAAAATTTGTACTTTTATATACATACATTTATAAAATGTTAATTATGCTGGAACCGCTAGCCAAATAAAAATTACAATGTAATGATATCCCTCTTTTTCATCGAGGGCTAAAAATAGAATGGTTCAAGGTTCTCTGTAAAGAATTGTGTCTATGAAATAAATGGCAATGTAAGGACTGATCGTTTGCCAATTTAATGAGGTCGTTTACGAAATATATCTTTTTCTAGCAGCCCGCCTCGGTCGCACTTGTATACTCAGTAGTACGAGTATGCCGCAATGGTCCGATTACACTATTATTATAAAGAAGAAAAATTGATATTTTTGTACGTAACGAATAAATTCAAAGACTTTATATAAAAGTCTAGAAGATATTCATTATACTAACAATGTTTACAGCGACAACTAGATTTGTGAAATCATAAATTATACACTCCAGTACCATCTACAAATTAGTCTTCAAACTTAGCTTTTAGCCATTTTGTGAAAAATGTAAATACTATGGTGATGTATAAAATGTATCAATTGAGCTTAATCTTAGACAAATAAAATATGTTTATGATCAAATTGCCATAACATTAATCCATTATTTGTTAATTCAGGTTACACTTTAAACACAGAAGACTAAAATTTATGTTAATTTAATATTCATCCGTGTTTTCACAATAAACATTTTCGTTATGAATTATTAAGCGTAGTAATACATAAATTCTATTGGGATTCATTTAAATGATATATTTTATTTATAATAACATCATGTTCAATCTCGTTAATTACGAAGTTCGATATAAAACATTACGTAATAAATAAATTAATTAATATAACTAACGTATACAGATTTCCGAGCCGCGTTAATCGCATTTACAACGAAAAGCTGTTTCCCATTACAGGCAGAATTTTACCTTAGCTTAGTTGGTACTGAATTGAAAAGGAGTACCTACTTTACTTAATTACCCACGCCTTTTACTCGAACAAAGTTGGTACTTATTTTTCTATTTATGTTTTGTTTACTACTTTTTCATGTTGAAATTACCGAGTAAAATACGGAGATTAAGTTAATTTATAGCTCCTTTGATTGCAATATTTTACATTTAAAAATAAATTTATGATTACCAAATTTAGGAATATTTCTTATTCAAAAGTGATTGTGTCTTTTTATCGACATTCCGATTTTTAAGTAAACTTTTGGCTATATAAAGACTGCACGTAAATATTTAGCATCTATTGTTCTTATATAATTATAATTATATCCTATAATTCTTCTTTTTCTTCTTTAAAATTTTATGAATCTAACAAAAATAACTAAGAGCTTCCCCTTAACGATAGCTAATTCTGCTCCATACAAGTAGATCCCACTAATTCCAATTACATGTTACTAGGCATTTCTCGATATGTTAGGACGCATTAAACTGCATCCCATGTCTCATTCTTTATGGCGTAAGGATTGGTTTACGTAACGGCCTGTATTGGCACCCAATTAAGGGTGATATATTTAATGAATAGAACCGACATTGTACGGTACCCTCTGACACGGATTCAATTATATGGAAGTGTGCATGCCTGTAACCCATAGCGCTGTCGTGTGAGCGCTTGCGGCTTCCTGCACCCGCACCACTTAGAGCAGTGGTAACTAAATCGCGGTGTAAAATATACGTTCAAGCGTAGATGATTATGATGATCAATCTTTTAAATTCTAGTATTTTCTTGTTTTGATTTCACGCGAGTATTATACATTTAGAAATTGCAAACTTTTTAACGGATTTAAAACGCGATTTATTCATTATATTATTAACCCGACGTTCGAACACTTTACAGCGAGCGTGGTCACGGGGAGACTTTTAAATCCTGCTAATATTACAAATGCGAAAGTTTGTAAGGGTGTGTGTGTTTTTTTGCTCTTTCACGCAAAAACTACTGAACCGATTGCAATGAAATTTGGTACGTAGATAGCTGGACAACTGGAATAATATATAGGCAACTTTTTATCCCGATATTCCTACAGGATACTTATGCGAGTGAAACCGCGGGGCGCAGCTAGTATCTTATAACAAGACCACAGATAACATAATACTATTTAAAACTAAACAACAGTTTTTGTTTAAAAACATAATTGTATGATTTATTTGAATTGTTATGAATAACACAGTGCCCACTGACATGGAAAGTAAACAATAAACAGTTTTGTACAGTACTATCATCGAAATATGATACAATTTTTGTTTTTCATTACTTTTAGTATAGCGCCACAGAATTTTATGAAAATAGTTTAAGTAAATAAGTTAGCATGATTACATAATAAACTGATTGTATCTCTAAAAACATCAGATTAACTCATTTACAAGAAAATAAGTCAATATTTATCACAGTCACTTTTTAATAAACTCTAACGAGATAATTATCTATTCATTTTCTCTAGTCTTTTTTGCTTTTATCTTATCTTGTACGAAAAAGATATGAAAGTGATTAATTTATCCAACAATAAAGTGTAGCGCTATCGCTTATCAATCACGCGAGTAGTCACCAAATTACCTGACTGATACAGTACCACGTTCCATTCTGTTAATGGTATCTGCCACTAGCATTAGTATCATATTAAACTAACCATATATTCGACTTGTTAGCTTTTACCTTTTTGCATAGGGTTGCCTGGTAGAGTTCGCTACCTAGCGATAAGGCTGCCTTTTGCTATTTATTACTCAATAAAGAATTTTCATCCATACATTTTAATTTTTCCGAAAAAATTCAAAAGAGAAATAAATTTAAACCAATTTTTGTATTACACAAAGGTATTAAAAGCTAGAACGAAAATAATGCAATGGGCTAAAAAAATATAGCTTCGGGATGATATTAATAGATACGCCTCTTCATAAATTATAAATAGTAAATATTCTTATCCAAATAATTCGTAATAAGTACCTTGTTATTAATTTGGGAAAAGCGATAGTTTTGCAATAAATTTTGAATAATAATAATTATCCACATCACTTCACAGTAATATTGACCTTTAAGTAAATTTAGATAGTATAAATTTTACTTTACCGAACTTGGAAAGCGTATAAACATTTATTTATTTCTTGGTCTAAATCACTATATACAACATGCAACTAAGATAGCAGATACTGTTAGCATCTCTGTATCTTATTCAATTTCTCAAGCCAGTGTAACAGGATTAAAGATTGTCTCCTAAGCGTTAGGTTCTTCCTTGGAAACTAATTTTGGATACCGGCACACGCCAAACAATTTCGCATGAGGTCTTATTATGTGAATACACTGAGTCATATTCTCTTAAGAGAATTAGGTTTGCACTAGACAGTAAATAACATTGGTCGCTAAACTTGACAAGACTTTTTGACCTTTGGTTGCCAAAGGTATCCGCAAGATGAACAGAAGAACCTTAATTATAATATTGTTAGTTATTTGTTTTTACGGTAACAGCATATATTTGAAGTCAGTCAATGATGATTTTTGTACCTTTGTAGTTTTTGTCTAGTTATTGTCACGCAATTTTTCCATTATTGGTGTGCCTTATAACTGGCCTTTTGATACATAATTATCATTATAACAACTGTAAGGTACGTTTCATGAATAAAATGAAATAAGAAAGAACGAAGAAAGAAACAATATTTATTTAACACCACATAATGTTAACGGACGTATAATAAAAAGGTAGATATATGACATATCTAATCGGTGTGCTGCTAAAAAGGGTGACTACTCAGCATGTGCTACGCGTAATGCGTAGCGCTGATTTTTAGTAGCCCCCTGTTCGAGTGCCAGTCAGAAGAATAAACATACATGCATACATACGTATAAAAATACATACATACTTATAGATATTTTAAATGCAAATTGGTGTTTATACTAAATATTGTATTATAATTTTAATAAAATGATAGCAAAAAATTAAATATACGTATTTTGCTAAGACGCCTTAATATAGAAATGTTTTTTCCCTCACAGTGATACAATCCCTAGACCGCGTCTAATATAATTTTATAACTACTAGTCTAAACTATCCTGGAATAAGCATGTTGTAACTTGCCTGCTGTCAATTTCTATTCAATGTAATAATATCGAAAAAATAGATCATATTTATGTGAATTGAACGATGGATATTTGTTGTTCTTTCATGCTTATATGGCTGTCGGATCTGGATGAAATTTGGCACAAAGGAGGATTACCTTATATGATTACATTAGCTAAAGCCGCGGGCTAAAAATATAAAACTGCTATTCTGGATCTCCATATAATATTGTGTATATTACAGACAGTGAAAAGATTTTTTCAGAATACAAAAATTTTAATGAGACACTGCTGTATTCGCTAAAATCAGTTAAACGTTTAGTACTCCTAAAAGCGTTTTACCTGACTGTACCTTGCGTGCTTCAATTATCTTCAATTTTATAACTCATATATAACGTTTGTCGCTCCGATAATATGAAGATATAGTGCATATAATTCAAACTACACTACTATCTATTCATGAAACCGATATAGTAATTAATAGCGTAATAATTCGTGAGACATTACCGATAGTTGTATACGAAAAGCCATAACGTAAATCTACGTGGAGGCTTTTAGCGCATTAAGCGCTTTGTTTAATAACAAAAGATAAAGGGGAAGGTTAGTTTCAAGGTCCTTTGTTTGTTAATGCAGCGTCATACCGTTTTCTTGACTTAAGTTTATTAACAGTAAGACTACGTTGGCATCCATTTGTGTTACTATCAATTTGTTTGAGCGCGCCTTTGTTCTAATAGACAGAGGTTTCCTTGGAAAATATTTACATGTTTTAGGCATTAGACATTCGCTTTTATTTTACTATATACAATTGTAACAAGTTATGACAATTCATTCAATATCATTTGCTACTCTCAGTAGTGCATGTATCAGTGAAGTGTAAATGTGTTTATAATCTTAATTTCTCATGAAATGCTTATGATTATCAATGATAAGCGTATTTACTTAAAAAAAAAGTTTCGTCAAATTTAAGTTATTACGTAATTCTAAGTTAAGATAAATCTTTCTTGTTAGGAAGACTTTTTCATAAACGCGACATAAAGTTTCTACTGCAATATGCTAAAATAACAGGCAACCAGTATTCCAGCATACGTTCCTGTCAAAATTTCAATCCCAACCAGATTAACCGCAAACTAGCACTGCAACGTGCCGATTTATTTGTGCAGTGCGTTTACCACGGTTTTACCTTTCAAGTGTTATTACCTAGTTAGATAGGTTTTTCATCGATCAACGTAAGTACCTGCGCAGGCTAATTGTTTCTGTGTCGACCAACAAACACCGACAATTAACAGGAGGCCAATGTGGGCGGCGCGGTTGGAGCTCGCGCCAAGTTCTCTACTAGACCGACGGCAATTTCCGTTCAACGACGCCTGTTAACAACACCTGTGTTCACTTAAAATATACAAACTTGCAAAATACAATTTTTATATAACGCCCATTTGATGATTCTGCGGCAGATGGAACTGGGGCGTAACGCGATCGCTCTGATGCGCACTTGTACCGTAATGCTTATTATTCTCGCCGTGTGTTGATAATTGCGGCAATTTGAATATAGAAATTACTGTAATAATATACCAAAACATATAATTAATTATATCTATATTAATTGCCTACATTACAACCAGTCAATTATGAAACTCTCCTGACGATCTGCTTTTTTTAAAGAAAATTTAATATTAAAAGTTCACTAGAGGCGACACTTCACTACATAGCATAAAACAAAGTCGCTTTCTGTGTCTCTATGTATGCTTAAATCTTTAAAACTACGCAACGGATTTTGATGCATTTTTTTAACAGATAGAGTGATTCAAGAGGAAGGTTTATAAGTATAATAACATCATCAAACTACTCCGAATAATAAAATAAAAAAAAAATAAAAAGAGTTTATTTTCTCACAACATTTAAGTACATAAATTTACACATATAACATACATAAATAAGTGTGAGACTGGTGCCTAAACTAGGTAATAAAATTTACCTGTATTTTAGGTCACCAGGCCCCCACTCCTCGCTACCTTACAACCAACGACGAGTCTTGGGATCGAATGACTGGATATATAAAGCCAGTCATTCATAAGTCCAATAGAAATAAATAAAGAAATACTTATTATTTACTAAAGAATTAACGCGTGCGAAGCCGCGGGCAAAAGATAGTATAGAAATAACACATTGTCTTGCGGATACATGAATATTTACTTACCTTACTTTCCACAACAAAGTAAAGCAATGCAAAACCTCTAAGCAATGGTCATATTGATACTAGAATTCTGTGCAATCGTGGAAGTTTTTCAAGAAGTTGGCAAGACATAGCTTTTATCTATTACTGACACAAGCACCTGGGTTCCACAATGCACAACTTTATGCCACAGATATTACTTTACCACTTTTCACTTAAGCAGATCGTAATAGCTCGTGATGGCTTTTGTGCTCAGGCCGTTTGAGCGCAAATGACGTCAAAGATGTCTGCATATTAAATTCTAAATTTGTGTGAACGGAATCGTATTCGAGGTTGATATAAACAATTGTTCCCGGGAAATGTATGCATGAAATTGTACTATTTATTTATATATTGAAAAGAAAGTAGGCCTTTTTCAGTCTTTGAGCCATTAAATTTGTTACTAAGAGAATTATAAAGGATTATAATATTAAATAAAATTAATGTGATGAAATAGTCACGAAATCAAATAATTCTCAATTTCGTCACTTCACACATAAGAGCGCTTTGTCACAAGTTAGAAATAATGTGCCAACGGTTGTTAGAAATGTTTTAATTTAATTTCATAAAATGTCAGTCAGATGAACATAATGTATAATTTGTTGAAGCTTCTTTCACATCTGAATAAGAACAAATACATTGTCAAGAACATCGGAACGCTCAGAATTCTTCCAATACATTAATTCGGTATAAAATGGCAAAAGTAAGTCTAAACGGAAAATTTATTCAATAATATAGAGACAGGATTAACTGAGCTTGATAACGCTTCACTTGAGCCGAACTCATCTGCGAAGCTATTGCTTTTTTGAGCCTACGAATTTCATATACCAACAGACTTTTCCTTCGATTTAAGCGGTTCTATTTTTGCCTTTTGTGGCCAGAGAAATTATTGCGGAAGGAAAAGATAGAAATCGCTCCTCTACTGTTCAAACATTTGGATTTCACACGGAGGATTTGGGGAACGACGGTTGTATGAAACTCTGTGTGGAATAAGTACAGGATTCTACCGCCATGTCTGAACTAACACGAAACTAAACTAAAACGAGGATTACGGTATTATCGTGGTTACTATCGTACTATATTATATTCCGAGTTTTTGACCGCAACTTCATTCCAGTAGTAACTCCCTACCTCGCTTCACGGGGATGCTTTAAAACCCTTGCGCTCAAATATATTATGTGTATAATTTTAAATTGAATAATCTATTTGCTTGTTGCGTTCCTATTTTAAGGTTATGATGTTTCATGCTTAATTCTTTTCTTGACATGAAATTTTACCTCGCGATAATGAGTTGAAATCAATCATTGTCACAAAAAGTTTTATTACCCAAGTTTTATAACTAAGACTAAACATCAACAAACAAAATATATATAATTGTATATAAAACCTATTCTACCTATTGCACAAGAAGCTCGAAAACCACTTCTTTCATCTTCCTTCTTTCTGTTAAAAATATATGTAGGTACATAGATTTTGTGACAAGAGACAATAAGATATGGTTGTATTTATAAAGGACACGAGTTAGTTTAACGTCGGAACGTTGTTTGTTGCACTGGTGAGCTCAGTTACGTGGCTTGTTTGTTCTTTAAATTACACAGGGCCTTCCAGAGGTAGATTGTTGTTCATTACATCACTCCTCGTCCAAGTTTCGATCGTGTTTGCGTTTCACCGCCACACACCGCATACGATTTTGTTTTATACGTTAACTCGGCTAAAACACGTCGAAAAGTTTTCAGGCTACACTTGAAAAGTAGAACGCGAAACTATAAACGGAAACGCTGAATTACCGCATGAATTCTCTCAACTTAGAGTTAAACAGTCGATTGAAAAGATGGAATATGAATATTAAACGGGCGTAAATATGTAGTTTATCCGTTGGGTACAACAAAATTTAATCGCGCAACAATGTCATATATTTAACACTTCTATCGCACCGGATCTGTTGAATAAACAATGTAAGCGACTGAAAGCTATATCCGATACAAAGTAAAGAAATAAAGTGCACGGGCGATCATAGAGCCCAGTGTAAAATGCAGATAGCCGATCCACTGAACGACCGTTGTAGGAGAAAATTTTATTGGCTTCCTTATTTTCACAACTGAAACGGAATAGATCAATATTGTTTGGATACGTCCCGGAAACGTTTTATTATTGGTAGGGAGCGCGTATAAGTTTATAGAATGTTATTTTGTATTTGGATAAGTGGGCAATAATGATAAATGTTGAAAATTTTGTGGGGAATTTTATGTACCTACTCGTTTATTTTACAATACGTTTGCAATGAGAGATGATATCGATACGGATATCGCATATCAGTGGTGCGAATTATATTGTGATTAAATTTTCGTTTCAAGACTACAGATAAAAGACTGAACGCTTCAGTAGTGTTAATTTTACAAATGATACTCATACACTTGTCACAAGTCAAGCTTCTTTGTGAAAAGGGCCGTATAAGTTAGAGAAGTTAAGGAAAGTGAGTAGGTAATGTCCGTTATCCCCCGGGAGAGTTTTGGAGACATTCCCATAAATGGACACTTCAGTTAAGACATAACTTGATTGATGAATCGACTACGTGGAGACCGAGTTCATTCGCAGACAAGACAACGCCTTTGAGTACATTTGTAATTCATAGGTAATATAAAAGTTATTCTTAAAATGTTATTTTTGTATACATTTACATGAAATATTAGTGAATAAAATACGACAACATCAACTACATTTATCATGCAAGGTACCTATTCTTAAGCGAATTATGATATGATATAAGCAAATGTGTTTAATACAGCAATAATTGATTTATAATTACTCATTTAAAATAATGTTTTATATATTAAGCGTATTTAGCACTCTCATTCAATAACAACATTCTTTTGATTTTGAAGAAAAGAGGGATCGTCTGGCGCAGGTCATACTCTATGGTATAAACTACAAAGGAATAGAATTTAGAAAATGTAGTAGAAAGTTACGTGCAGTTATATACTATCCGGTGTGTGTAAATAATCAGACAGAACGAAATAATTCGGCACGATACATCATCCTTTCCTGTAGTCCTATTTTTTCGTCTAATCCTCTAGATTATGAAGCTCACCCAAGACTTGTAATAATAATTGTTGTTTACATTGAATAAAACGTTCGTTGGGTAAATTTTCCCAGTTTTTTTTGAAATAGTGACTCACGAAAGAGAACGTTAGCTAGCAGAGCCCTTAGAAAATTGTATACATTAAATCTTTAAAAATGTTTCAACAGTAGATAGAAAAAAGGTTTCGCATCATATTACACAATTAAACTATGCAGAAATAGACGTATACAACTGACTGTTTCTATCCTTTTACATGGTATCCAACGGTGTCGTAAATCAATTTCATAGATATAAAAAAACGATTTAACCGAAAAACTGAAAATTTCATTAACGCTCAACAAAGAAATACAAATATAAAAGAACAATTCACAATGAGCGCTTGAAAGGTAAAAATGCAGTCTAGAATTTAAATGTACGTTTATGCGTCAATCGAAACAGCTTACGAAACAAAGAACGCTGACCTGCGATTCCAGTTTGCAAACTATTTTCCATAATAACAGGTTGTGGTGCAAGTAGATGCCGGGGTGCAATTATATTTCAATACGAAATCACTTCCTTGCCTCGTTAAGTAGCCACTTGAAATTTTCAGCGAGCAACTTTCGCATGGTACGACGATAGTACAATTTTTATATTTATTTCGTGTGAACGAAATAACTGTATCAAATAAGTACCTATATAGTTGTTTGTTGGTAATAGAAAATGTCTTGCGTATCCCTTTAGCATAGGATTCTAGCTTACGTGATCGCACCATACATAGCAACGTCGCATACTGAGATTTCATTGCGTCAAAAATTTAATTAGAAAGTTTAGTGTCACAACCATTATTTCTAGAAAATAACCATTCAGTTAGAACTTCAATATAAACAAACGTTCGTTATACGAGGATAACATAACAAAAGATTTTTGTATTAGATTAAGTAACAGGTGCAGACAGAGTAGGACATAGTAAACTGTTCCCACCTTTACATCTTATTGTATACTTCAGTCCAACGACAGTATAAAGACGGACGACAATGTATTATGTATTAAAATACAAGTGTAAGCTTGATGAATAAACCCATTAAAGTACCGTATTGTGTTTTCTCAAATACACATAACAAAACATTGCTTTTCCTTTTTTAGAAGGCATTAACAAGCGGTTAACAATATCAAGTATGAGGTGATACTTATCATTTAGCTAATTATGCTAAATTCTTACTAATTATAATACTTTGAAAATCCGAAAATTGCGAAGTGATTTTTGCGTCTGGCGAACTATCGCTATCATACCTATATGAGGCTAGGGATTTAGTGCTTCTCTCTATCATTATGTAGCATCTCATGGCCAATGCAATTTTCTATAATTACTCAGGCGAAGCCGCGGGCGAAAAGCTAGTTTATTAATCTACATCTCTGCTGATGATTTTGTTTTATAAAGAAATATAACTTTCGATGTTTCCAGTTCCTATTTCTTATGTATATTATTTCAATTGATAGATTTTACGCATAAGGTCGGATTATACCTACATTAATATTATATGGAACACGTTATAATTACAAACAACAATTTACGCTACTTCCTATAAAGCACTCCACCGATAACATAACGTAAATCAAACGCTTTGCATAATTCAGATCGTAATCTGTAAATCTCCGAATAATGGATTCGCACTACAACATACTAATTTCATACTGTAAACACTACTTAACTACATAGTCGACTAAATTATTCGTTTAAATGATACAATGTAGCATAGTTGATTGAATTTTTCGCTCACTTTTAAACCGGAGTTAATAGACGTTGCTACGAAAATACGTTTAAAAATTCAGGAAATTTCAAATACCACTAATAAAAAAAAAGGTTTAAAAAATCCAATTTGAGGTCAATTCGAAATCTGGACGGGGTAGAGGCAGTAGTAAATGAAAGTTCGTAGTCGTTTTTGTGCGGTCCGTGCACACGTTCGGCCTCTCTAAGGCTAATCATCGAGATTGGTTTTCTAACACGATCGGGTACTTTGACCCTTGGAATTCGTATACTGCCCCTCTCCTTTAGTTTACTGATATTGACTTCATAAAATATATCGAAAGGGTATACGAGAATTTTAAATTTTCGCACATCTCAATAAATATCAATGTGTAGCACAATAACAAGATATTTAATTGCCTTGACATAAAAGGGGTTTGTAAGGGTCTGTCTATAGTGTATATATTAGACATTTTAAAAAAGAAATCAAAAAGAATGATAAATTGCAAACCTGCCTGTTTGGCCCACGGACCAGCAACTAAAATGTGTTAAGAATATATTGTCCCATACAAATTTCCGAGGTTTGGTTGACTTATCGTAGAATATGACATAACCCACGGCTCCTTCTCTGTGAAAAAAAGCGATGGTTGCCTTGGAATTTCCACTTTTCATACTTTACATTTTGACCTCCATGACATAATGCTTTTTATTATTTAGAATGCATTTATGTAAAATACTTCTTAGATAATATTGCAAACAAATGCAATAAAACGTTTAAAATCAAACCATATTAAGTATAAGCCAAATAATTGACAAGGTAGATCAACACACTTAATTTGAAGGGTTAGGCACAGAGCAGGTACACGGGGAAATAACGCTAGAACGTGACGTATTCCGTTGAAAACGCACGTAGACAATTAACCTTCAGTTGACGTTTCTGTGATACATGCTGGCTCGCTATACTCCAAATAAATATGTCTGTATTTTCTTTAGCTGTACAAAACGACAAGCTCGCCGCTGATTAAAACATTGCAAATGATGAATGGTTCTGCCCATCGGAAGTCCCTTTTGCAATATCACTTCGATGGTAATTAAGCAAACGTGTGTTTGGCATCATCGTTGCGTTACATCCTTCGCAAATAATTCGAGGGTAATTTGAATCACTTCTATCATCCTCTATGTGTATACTTTGAAGGTGCAATAAGAATTAATTCTATTACAGCATTATTTGACATTGGGGTTTCGAAACATTATATTAAATACATTTCAATAAACGATTAATAAGAAAAGTAAGTTATTGATTATCTTTTTTTTCAAGCTAATAAATTATATCGTCCTATTATCCTGCTTTGGTAAATTAATAACAATGAAATTATGCATTCATTATTCTTAAAACCATTTCTTTAACGAGGAGTATTCCTTAAAGACGGCTTTCAAAAGGCACACATACTGTGCCAAAAATGTAAAATTTTTTAGTAAGTGCCGCTACATAAATCTTACGAGCGTCTAATTACGTACATCGTGCTCTTATAAGAAAACTTATGAAGGCTATGTGTCATGGTGATGTAATGAAACATGCCAAGTTTAATTCCAACAAAAAATTTAAGGAAATATAACAGGAATTTTCGCATGAAAAATTCTAACCGAGCCATTTCGGAAAGCGATTGAGTGAGCTGTATTGGGATGCTTGAAAAAGGCAGAAATTATAGGTTTATTCAAAATGCAAAAAGTAAAGTAGTATTTACGTCACAATTTTAAATTAACTTTGATCTGCGTAGGCTGCGGAGTGTGGAGCGAGGAGGATATCTCGAACGGAGATTGTATGTTCAAGCCGACAGTAGGTACTTATATTCGCAGAAAAATCAACTGAGCAAATATTAGCCGCAAGCTACAGAGAAAGGAATTATACACCACTGTTCGACAAACGAAATTGTCAAGTAACAAAGCAAATACACAATTCAACGTATACCAAACATTCGAAGTCTTCATTTCATAAGTAAAGACATCAATATAATATAAACCTGGTAGCACTCTGTATTTCGTCATAATATTATAACAACGTCGAAAATCGCTTCAACGCCCAACTAAGCCGCTCACTCGCCGGCATTCCTTGTAACAATTGCGAAAAACTCCATTCAATAAATCTCCTTTTATCCGATATCATAGCCAGTCCGGGCACTAGAGGATATGATTACACTGAATATTCGAGACGAGTAGTTTTGAATGGCGTGACAGAATAAGGGTCAGTCATATTGAGCTAGCCAATTGATAGGGGGTTGGGGGGTGCGCTCTGGGTGACTGCGAAGCGACGTGCGACGTGCCTTTGAATAGCCCCCGCTCTTTTGTGAACTCAACATCTGTGGAATTTACCTTTGCACAGCGAAAAATTTAAATGTTTATCTGTAAGATAGTGAATGGGCCAATTTGAGAACCTTTCTTTTTAATCTCTCGTATTACATTTACATAACATAAATACTCTTCCAGTGTTTATTATTATAGTATGGATAATAAACGTAATATATTTGTTCTAAAAGGTACTGAAGCGTTTTTATTATATCTTCTAGGGATTTTTTTTTTATGTTTAGGTATAATATTTGAATACTTATAGATTGAACTACCTAATCAAATTAAATTGTAACATGCAGAAAATATTTATCGTATTTATCATTATTTATAATATAACGTTATAAAGCTTATAAAAGCCACAATGCCAATTAGCTTTGTGGCTTAACATTTAAAGCGCAAACTAAGTAGATAAGCCAGTTTTTAATACTATTTGATACACCAACTTTTTTGTTATTTGCTAATAACGAAAAAATAACCTCTATTTAAGATTACAGTCATGAATGCATTTGATTGATGAAATTAATTACGAAAAAAGTTATAAAGAGTTTTAATTATCATTAACAAGAAGTAAATATAACCTATCCATTTAGTATTGTAATTAAACTTTTTTTTTCAATTTGTCGGGTCACTGTATATTTAAATAAATGTTTTTTTCTTTCTTTCTTCTTTCTTTCAAATGAATTACAACTGTAATTTTATTATAATTTATATAATTATATTACAATAAAGTTAAATCACATGCTATCACATGTCTCTATTGTATTGGTTTGTTAATTCATCTCGTCTGTTTAAAGTGAAGTCACGTACTCGAACTGAATTAGATTTTCGTCGAGTCAATTTTCATAAGATCGCCAACGAAGCATCGCTCCCTACCGGGCGTAGTGGTATTTTCCACGCGTGGCGTGATATTATTACAACATTATTAACGAAAGAACATGCATTGCATTTGAAATGATCCCTTTTAAAACTCTATTTGATAATCAACACTTTGTATTTTTCTGTGTTGTGCACCGCTTTTATTGAAACGTAGAAAATATATTGAAGACGTAGAAAATTTAAATTATACTAATGGCTATATATAAACCAAAACTACTTATAATTTTGTCCATAGCATCAAGTAAAAAATAAAAATTAAAAAGCTTACAATACAGTCACATAAAATTATGCACAATATTTTTTATCCTTCATTATAATATCAGAACATAAAAATCAAAAAGAATGAAATCAGTTCATGTATCCACAATGAATATAAGCAATTGTAAAAACAATAAATCCGCCTCCTGAAATAGCGGGACATAAAAAGGCATTCGAAGTGTCAGTTACAATCACTATTGTCACATTCAATCATTGCGAGGAACGTATCCTGGAAAATAAAACCGTAAGTATAAGACGGGTTCATACAGTAAAAACAGGAGGATCACATCCAATTTTGCATTCAATCTACGACCACGAAAATTACGTCTTGTGAGATGACCCTACGCCCACTCCCTAAAGCGATGACCTAATCAGGTTTATTCGATTTATTTTCTTGATTTCGAATAATTTTTACATACTGCTGTCCTACGGTTGTAGATCGATTATAAATTGGTAAATATTTATGTTATTATTTAATTTTCTAACAACAAATAATCATATCTGCTCAAATACAAAGATTTATTACTATTTCACATTATTTAATCTCAATATCACCATTTTCTATGTAAAAATCCAGTTTAATCAAACTGCTCGAAAATAAATCAACAAATGCTATGAAGTGAACGCTATCACGCCTTAATAAAAGATAGAGTGATTCAAAAGAAAGACTAATATTTATAATAAGGGGGAGGGAAAGGGTTTTACTCCGAATTTAATGCCTGTGAAGTCGCGGGCAAAAGCATTTATTTCAAAAAAGTTGCCACAATTTATATGCATTCAAAATACATTCAAATTGACACGAAGTTATGATAAATAGTACGATGTGTTTATCA
>NC_052104.1:4358327-4373376 GCF_012273895.1 Zerene cesonia | reverse complement strand
TGACTGTCGGCATTTTATGTAACTTTGAAAGCTTTTTTAGATTCACATAAATGTATCAACCATCTTGTTTATTTCATTAGCGAGCGTTCTTTTATTTATATTTTTAACCAAAATTTATAATTATACGATCTAAATTACAGATTTGAGCGTAAGACTGGGAAAAACTATCACTTATAGCATCGTTCAAAATTACCAAGACTTTTGGGTAATTTTATATTTAATTTTTTCTAGGTACATAGGAAATCCCAGTTTAGGAAGAAGAAAACATTTATCTATATATTAGCACATAGGATATACATATTTTATATAGTTCGATAATGGTATAGAATAACTTTTGTAATAGAAAGTTATTGTATAATCATTATTAAAGTATATTGATCGAAAATTAAAGTATAATATTGATGTTAATATTGCACCGTTCGTATTTCACAGAAAATTAGATATCTATCTACTCGTATTATTTAATTAAACTTAATTTCTTTATTTATCGCAGAAAATGTTTTAAATTAAATCACCGCTATGATGAATTTACGCCTTTTGTAATTTTTTTATTATTTTTTATTTTATGAGCAGACACCTTAAAAAAGAAGATTGGAGTGATGCTGAATGGTATTTTCTTTAATATTAACATTCCCACTAACACTTCAAAACGAATATATATAGGCGTATTAATGAAAAAAAAAAGAATTCATATTAAAAACGTTGAAATGATAATGATTTGCAATAAGGCCATCATAGCTTTTCAACTAACCGGTTCGCGTTCAGTGGGGCATACGATTACTTCAATTATTTTTTGATGTGGCTCAATTGTAACATTACGAGACTAAAGAAATATAAAATTTTATTATTCCATGAAAATGTATTATAATATAATTGTTTATACACTCATAGTCTGACAGTAAAAACTTTTATTTAATATTTGATTAAATGGAAGAATTTAAAAATTTGTATATTACTAATACTTTATAGCAATGCTAGCCGATAACCCTAAGGGGATAAGGGTTAACCTACGATAAAAACTAGCCCATTTTGATTTGTGAAGATGGAAGATTCTAATGGTAAAAGTTTTCAAAAACTAGTTTTGCAAATTCGAGATTATACCCTACAACCTCACGATGTCATTAACATATTAATAATATTATTATAGATATCACATTCTTTAAACATTATTATATACATGAAACTATATTATATCATAGTTGTATCAACAAATTAGTAAGCAGTTCATCTTAATAGACTTTATGATATTGTTTGCAGTTTAAAGTTAAAACTTTACTTGCTTTGAAGAGCAGTGAAGTTGAAATGACAGGCTTTGAGTTTACAAATTCAACGTACCGTTAGATTAACTTTGAAGGGAATAGAGATCAGTACCACTTGACTTTTTTATTATAATTATAATCCTATTTTTAGTATTTGCTATGTAAATACTGAGTATATTGTGGTAGTCGAGCATGTTTCGGCACGAATTGGGCCAGCTCGCACCGGGGAAGTACCACACCCCCACAGAAGACCAGCGTGAAATAGCATACTGCTGTGTTTCGTTCGGTGAGTGGGGGAGCCGGAGGCCCATTTCCCTTGCCTTACCCGTCCCATTCCTTTCCTTTATTCCTCTAATCAATCCTTTCCCATTTCCTTTTCAATTTGAAGTCGGCAATCCATTTGAAGAGACGTAAGGTCTGCAAACGACCTTACGCCTCTCCAAATGTTCATGGGCGGTGGTAGCGCTTACCATCAGGCGACCCACCAGCTCCATTGCCGACGGTGACATAAAAAAAATACTGAGTATATATTCTTATTCACATGAAATTGAGATTTTTTAATCTATCATAATATACCTTGGTTTAAAATATCAAGTAATACCTATTCCCACCCTATTTTCCTTTCATAGCTGTTACAAAAGATATGACTTTAATTCCCTGAACAATAAAAACCAACATACAATAATAAATGCTCCAACTTGCAAGCTATGTAGGCACTAAAGGAGTTATTAAAACTCTAAAATTGTAAACAAGAGCAACGGAGGCTTGTGATTAATTGGAAAGAACACTTTCCGACCACAAATGGCTTGTCTAAAAGTTTATTGCAGTAAAAAGCCCCAGTTTGCGGCAAGAGAATGACGCGAGGCTTATTATAATGACCTCTAAACTTTTGCCCATTAAAACAAACATTTTTCCCCGACAATAATATTTATAGAGAATATTTGTCTGCACAATTCTTGTTTTATTAAATGCCGCGTGATGAATGTCGGAGGTATTGTATATGAATATAATAATATTCCGCTTCACGATAACTGACGCTTACAGAAACGCGCTTTGTTGCTCCATGACATGTCTACACATTATATACGTGAGAGATTTAAGGAAACATTATGTTGTATAAGTAATTCATAGAAATTATATGACGAGATTGCTATCAACTTTGAAAGTTTGCCTAAACTGAGAAGCGGCCAGGGAAGGGACTGGCAAAGCTCATGAAATAGTTTTTTTTTTAAGAAATAACATTTGATTCTTTTAAATATACATGCATTAACTCTGTTTTTTTACTATCAGTAAATAAGTTACATAAATAATTAATATTCACGATAGTGTTGTACGTACACCATTTTAATGATGTTGTACAAAATAAAATGGGACGAAAAAAATAACACGAAAGTTTAAAATAAACATCAAATATTGCTTCGCGCAGAATATCTGATAAAGGTCGAGCAATTGAAATAAAAACAATGGGAAACAAACAATATGCAGGTGAGTAAAGAAATATTATCAAACATTTTCGCAATAAACCCCACCTCGTGTGACAAATGTTGCCATAAAGATATATTATAACGTCGGCAGTGGAACATTTTGTGTGATAAATACGCACGGGAATATATCTATTTGAAATCTTGAGCCTGTAAAATAAATAAATATACAGGTAATTTTTACTTTTTATTTTTCCCTCAGCCCCTCTTTCTTTATACACATATTAACTTAAAAATATACTTAGTCTTTCAGAAACTAAGAGGATATGAATCAGAGTATCCATAAGGCCAAACGTCGTCTGGTGTATCCAAGACGAGATTTAATGAGGAAGTGCTTCCAGGTCAACCAATAGAAAGCTCCAATTTGCATTTTATCGGGGTGTGGACAGAAGGTCGCGTGACACTGCGACCGAATTAACATAAGAATGGATCAACAAGGTGAACGTTTTGTTTAAGATTTCGAAGTTTCATTGTTCAAAATTTTGCAAACTCATTTACGCCAACGTTTAACTGCTACGGCGAAATTAAGAAATAATTGGATTTGTTTTGCAAAAACGTAAAACAGAATGGGTATATAGTTATGTTATATAATTGTCTTCAGACAATACTATTAATAGACCGCCTCCTTGGTACAGTGGTTAACGCGTGAGCGTAGAACCGAGGGGTCCTGGGTTCGATTCCCGGTGGGGACGCACAAAAAAAAATGTCTCGGTCTGGCAGGACACAGAAGGCTGATCACCTACTTGTCCCTAAAGAAAATCGATCAGTGAAACGGATGTACATCATCTGCCCCATACCCCACTAGGGGACACGGGACTTCACTTTATAATTGTCTTACAGAATCATGTCTTAACCTTATATGTATATATAAGACTTATTATGTTCATTATGTAATATACTTTAATCTTTAACTTCTTAACAAGTCTTTCGTAAAGAAAAGTCAACTTTTTGATGTACCTCGCCAGACACCACATTATATTATATACATTCGAAGCACAAGAACCCACCTTAATTAATTTGTTGCCAACTTTGAAGTGGAATCAGGTGCACGATTTTCTAAATAGAAAGATAAAGGGTTCTGTATCCCAACTCACTCATAAATACTATAACATTTACTGCTACAGATTTGAAACCTTGGATTAGATAATTCATTACCTTACCATCTATGTATAAAATGCATCTCAATTAATCTATTTGTGTAACACAAAATTCAATATAAGTATTATAACAAAATGTTAATACGATTAAACGCCTGAAAACGTAGAAGCCGGTGGCCTTAATCCCTTTTAATCCTTCTGATTTTAGTTTGCAATCTCAAAACAGCAAGAGAAATTGCAATTTTCGCTTTACAGTTAATGTCAACTTGATAACTCATATGTTTCGAATGATGCTTGTGCATTGCATTTTCAATAATTAATAAAATGCAAAGGGTCCTTCTGTAAATGTGTGTCTGGTTCCACAGAACTGGATTTGGGTCACCAAAATCCGAGCTTATATTTTTGGCATGACATTTTTATTTATATGAAAAATGTCCAAGAATTACTAATACCCGATGGGCATTTTCCCAAAGCTTTGTCATAGTGTCACAAGCTAGCCAGTTTTATTGTTGCATGATCTGCGGCAGTTTCCTGTCGACTGAAATTTAGGGTCTATAAAATTGATGAACAGACTTTTAATAGCGCTTTCTTGCTCAATAGTTGATTTCAAGAATTACGGTCTTTGGCGTGCTAATAGTTTCTTTTCTATTAAGGAAATTTACTTTCGAGTTTTTTCGCCCTTATTGGTAAGGATTACTTGGGGAACTGTTACAACGTAAGCATTTATGTAATTTTTCAAAGTAATCGTGGACTCAGATGAATTGAAATGTACAAAATAAATTTCAATTCGTTTATGTATGCATATGTAACATCAAAATTAAATTAAAAAAAATGGACTCATTAACATTTGTTTGCTCATGTCTTTACTTAAAAATAGTTTGTAACGAGTAGGCCTAGGTATGTATCGCAAAGATATTAAAATCAATAACTAAACAAGTTTTAGACAAGTGAAACATCTCTTCTCTAATAGAAACAAGTCATCCAAAGTGAATAGTTCTTCCTCGCTCTATAAAGCAAAGCTAATAATATCGTTCGTAGAGGAAAGTCAATTTAGTCAAAAAACCATTTACTACGGGCGCGAGTGCAGAAGAAACAATATTTGCAGCGGAGGCTATATTCGAAACGCGGTATTATTGGAATTTGTGGTTGGATGAAAGAAATCGAAGGAACGCTACGAGCGTTTTCAGGCTAATCTATGAACTCTCCATTCATATCTAGCTTCAGACGAATATCTGATGAGCTCAGTGTTGAAAAATCTAATTTAAATAATACAAACTTCATTCACAGCTCTGTTTGCTTTATTATAACGTCGAAATAGGAAAAACTCACTTTCCACATTCAATTTACTTATTGAAAATATTGGAACACAAGACATTCGTCGCTTTTTGGAAATCAGTTTGTCATAGATAAATATTTTATGTATTGATTGGTCATCGAGCGGAATAGTCTACTAATAATATAATTTATTTACATGAAAATAGATAATGATATATTAAAATTGTTTAACAAACATAGATTTTCAATATGAATAAATGAAATCATCTGTGTTAACTGCGCATGTAAATCAATTAAAATCACGTTCATTTCGCCGGATTATATTTATTTTAAAACCGCAATCCAAGTAACTAATTGAATAGTATATATTTATATACATACGAATGGAATGCTAATTATATAGTTGAAACAGCTTTTGAAATTTTAGTTTATAACTGTAATTAATTAATAGATATATTAATGTACGTAACTTGAATTTTTTTTCATGACCGTTATTGTGTACCTTCATAGTATATTCGTAAATATCATAAATACATTTTACTAAATTACCTAATTCTATAATACTATTTTCAATTACAAACGATTCAGCAGATTTATATTTTTGACCGAGCATCTAATTTTATAGGGTATATTTATTTAACAACTGGCCATAGAATCGGTTCCATAGATCTAAAATAAAATCAAGTGTCACGCGATCCCTTTGCTTCATTTGCATCAAATTGTATTCAAAAGGTTACCAGATCCGTTTATTAACTTTGAAATGTCCTCCTCAATGGAAGGTATTAAAAGTCCTGGCTTATTCACAATACAAAATAAACCATGTAAGTATGTAAATATTCATATGTGTTTTATTCATATTAACAACATATGAAAACCTTATTTTACATGTGTGTTAACTCCATTTGTTCTCAGAAATTGTGACGTAAATTTAATACATACATTACTATAGAATATATAAGCATATTTCGAAACATATCTAAAAGAAAGAGCATTCAAAAATGCTCTAAATTTAAATCAATATCTCGAGTTGTCTTTCTCAAATAAACTATTTCCATTATTATAAATAAGCTGAGATTTCAACTGAGATAGTTAAAAAAAACTGTATAGTAATTAAAGAAAAGTCAATTCGCGGCTAAACAAATCCCAATTCGTAGAGAAACCGCAAGATTTTTAGCTAAAAATTAAATGTATTTTACAGAAAAAAGCTAAGAAGTGTAAAACGAAATCGGTTAATTTCGCAATGTCGGCTTCTTTTCGACTGCCGCTCGTTTTGCTACTGTAAGCAAATTTTAATAATGTTCATTGCGGTGGGCCGCTATTTAACACCATTGAATTCTTAAGCTTGACTACAATGAAACCAATGAAATAATAGAACACAATTATATAAAGATCAACGTTTTACAGATATTTGTGACTGTATGTCATATTCTTTATAAGAGCTTTAGTATGTTAGTATGTTACGTCTTAAAAATTGCCTGATTGATCGCCTGAATTTTAAAATTCATAATGAGCGTTTCTTTGCAAAAAAATTAAGAATATTACCCATAGAAATTTAAAAGCCCGTTAAAACCCAAGCCCACTTAGTCTACTATATTCAATGAAACAATCACGTTATCTCGTAGATCAATTTGACCGTTTTTTTTTTAATTATTATATCATACAAAAAATCACTTTTGTACCTTATAGGGAGGTACTGCTTCGTTTTAAAAATGGTATCAAATAACAACAAACTACCTATCAAACTATAAAGTAATTGAGTAAAAAAAATACAGTCGTATAAATACACTCCATCGGGTTTGGGAACGTCGGTTAAAAAGTTTTCTAACAGTACGATACTACAATGTTAATTAAACTTATAGACTATCTGCGCCACGCGGTTTCACCCGCGTAAGTCCATATCCCTTAGTAATATGGGATTGGGAAAGTCATATTGCCTATATATTATTCCAGTTGTCTAGCTGTCTACGTACCAAATTTCATTGCAATCGGTTCAGTACTTTTTGCGTGAAAGAGCAACAAACACACACACATCCTTACAAACTTTCGCATTTATAATATTAGTAGGATTAGTAGGATAAGTAAAGTTATAATTTACGACTATTATTTTTTTTTTTAAATTGTTTGTTCAATTATACACCGTTTCTTATTGACAAATAATTTTGGTGCCACAATGTGATTGCAAACTTTTTCAATAAGTCACACCACATTCAATCTACGTTTCCATTACTTCACCAAACTTTCCAACTTAAAATTCAAAGGAACAATGTGCATTTTTATAAAAGACTGTAAAGCGAATCATAAATATCTTAAAATTGCAAATATTTTCTGCTTTCTTGGAGCACAAAGACGTTAGTAAGCGTAAGTAACAGCCTCAGACTTAGCCAAAAATATAACATTGTTTTATATCATAGCACATTTAGGACTATAATTTAGAGTTGTTACGAAAATTTTGTATCATTATAGATTCTGTAAAAGGGTGGATGTAAATAACAATGTTTCAGAATTCAGAAGATAGCATTGGAAGTCTAAAAATCACTGTAAAAGGAGTTTAATAATGCATATAATTTACAAAGCGGATTCATGTATTATAGGATACTTCTAATAAATGATAAAGCCATAAATAAGGCTTTTAAAACTTAAGAGACACATGGACTGATGGACGGACAGTTTAAATACGCAAGGGGATTTTGTTCAATTCATTTTACTGTCTGGAAAGTAATGAAATGTGTTGTAATGTCCTTTTATCTGCTAAACACTTCATATTAATTCTGTTACAACTGTTCTATATTTTCCAATATTCGTTCATATACTTTTCTTTGAAATAGACGTCTAAGTTAGCCATAACATATTAAATACGAATGAACTCGTATTATTAACGTAATGTTAACATTAACGTCAATCTTATTCGTTTTATCAATAAAGGGAAAATATGTCGTGTGAACTATCATAGCTCACATATAAAACCGTAATGGAATCATGTCTATTACATGACTAATAGATAATATCGATTTGTGTAAATTTAGTTCGAAATTAGTACCGTTTGATATTGTTATTATTGTTATTTTAGTGGTGTACCTACATAGATTTTGGTTCAATCTTCTAATTTTATATTTATTTAAAAATACTTTTAATAATGTACTCTCATATCATTAGTATACGTCCAATTTTGAAAAACGATAATTGTGATTGTCCAATTCTTTCGACTCACACATTATACCGGTTTTAAGGGATATGTTAGGAATAATTATTATTGTATGAAGTAGCATAGTGTATTTGCAATAAGTTGAATCGAGTTTATCTTTTTAATAGCGGCTTTGCTTGCAAGTATATTATGATATTTTTTTATCTATAATAGGCCAGCGCTTGGCCACGATCTCGCATGATGATAAGAGATGTGGTCTAACCTGGAACGCGCTTCCCTAGAAGGTATCTGTTCACTATTTTCTTGAAGACCTCCAGATTATACTCGTCGGGGAACACAGACTCAAGAAGCATGTTCCAATCCCTTGCGGTTCGAATAAAGAATGTGGAACTGAACCGATTCGTCCGGGTACATGGAACGTCCACCAAATAGCGGTGGCTAGAGTCTGTGCGCCTTGACGATCGATGGACTATGTATATAATATGTAACTGTGAAGGTGAAATCCAATCATTAATCTCTGCAATAAAAAGTGTAGATTGTTATTTCAATGAAATATTTATTTTATTTTATATAATACTCATATTAATTTAAACATTATTTGAGATGTCACTGACCTCTCGAGGAATTTGTATTTTTATCGTCTGAAATTTATCATTCACATTATTCTTTAATAAAATAGCATTTTTATGAGTTCTTTTTCAATATGTTTGACATTAGAATGTTTTCAGAAATAGATAATTGAACCTAAAAAAATACTGTACGCAGGCACAAACTGTACGTTTGATGCTAAATCTATTCTCGATTGCTTTAAATTATTTTAAGCCTTTCATTTACCGAAATAGTTTCTAATCAAATAAAATACATGTTGACGTGTTGGTAGTATTTTTTTTTTTTATGTCATAGCGGGCAACTGAGCTGGTGGTTCGCCTGATGGTAAACGATCACCACCGCCCATGAACATTCGCAAAGGTAGTGCCTCTGCAAATGCGCTGCCCGCTTTTAGTGGGTAAGGGAAAAGGAACGAATTCATGACAGGAAAGAAGGAATGGACTGGGACGGGTGAGGAAAAGGAAATAGGCCTCCGGCTCACCCACTCACAGTACGAAACACAGTGGCATGCCACTATTTCACACCGGTTTTCTGTGGGGGTGTGGTACTTCCCCGGTGCGAGCTGGCCCAATACGTGCCGAAACGTGCTCGACTCCCACAATAAGTATGCATATACGGTTCCACTATTTTTGTTACACTACAATAACACTAAAGCATTTCCTTATAAATAATAATACACAATAACTAATTTATTTGTTATATCTGTAGTAACTATTGCTATGTATAGTTGATATCCCTCATCAGCGTTGTATTAACAATCCCATGTCAACGAGATTTCAAACCAAAATCTGATCCACTGTTTAGTCGCTATCGAGAATATTATGGATAGTTACGCAGTTAAGCTGATTATCATTTAATTTATTTGTTATCTTCATACTTCGTTTTAAATAATACTCTTTATATTAAACCACGTCATCATTCACTCAATATGTCTGAGTTGCCACTACATTAATTACAGCGTCTAAAAACATATATACATAAATTACCATATGAAATATTCAACAATAAATGTCCATCTTCATTCTAGAGCATAGAAAACATGACAGTAGAGAGCTTGAGTGGTACAGTAAATCATTTAATTTATTTATGAGTTTGCATTTAATGTCTAGAGTAGTTTAATGTTCATAGTTCTGTACTATTCGTGCTACTTTGATATCATTCCTTTAAGTAACGTCCACCTCCTCGGTACAGTGGTTAACGCGTGAGCTTAGAACCGGGATTTACAAAAAAAAAATGTCTCAGTTCGGTAGGATACAGAAGTCTCTATCTAGTCAGTATCTACTAGTCTATAAAGAAACGCGATCAGTGAAACAGATGTATTTAATCTACCCCACTAGCCAAGGGACACGATACTTCACTTGCCTATTAATAACATCATAAATCAGAATTTAAAAAGCAATAAACTTCAGGCATAGAATTACAGTCGGTTTAATTTCTGTGCATCGTCGTTGGGATGGAAAATTATTCGCATAGTAGAAAAGGAATGAAAGAAAGCTTGCGTTATAATCAATGTTAGTTTTATTCGAGTGTTTAGAGACACGTGTCTATGGCTACGAAACAGCTTACATGGGAATCTCAAGTGCAGTATATCGCAAGTCAGTGGTCCCAGTGATTTGTACACCTCTTCCTGTTTATTCATGCAGTTCCTAGACGATTACCTCCTCGCGCTGCTCATGAATATATTTGAATAATTTCCGACTCAGGTGTAAATGATGCAAGTTTTTGCATTTAAACTTTAATAATCGCTTCAGTATTCTTTGCCTCAGTTTATTATGTCAAAAAGCCGTGTATTTATGACAAAAAATTCAGAAAACCTTTAGTATAAATTCCATATTGTTGCTAGGATATAAATCCAGTTATGTAATGTATAAATTATCCTTCATAGCCCTCAATCCAGGAACGTAACGTAACTGACGTGTGTTCATCGACATTATTAGGTTGGAATTTGCCATACTGACAAAATGTTCATATTTGGTATATGACAGTGATGTGAATGACTGATTTCCACTCATCGGCTTTCAGCAAAATGAACTAACAAATCTGAGATAGCAAACTGCTTTTAATAAGCTAATGTATTCGTATAGCGTCTGCCAGCAATTGAAGTCAGTATTCGGTGAATAGTAAGGGAACAAGAGTAGATCAAGTAAGATTATAATAATGAAACTACTGAACAGGTAAGGTTCTTGAACTAATATATGTAAGTAATTTAAGTCTATACTAGAAATTATTTTTATATTTCCAGTATAGCCTAAAATTATCATAAATTATATGTAAATTACGGCTTTTTTACTGATAAAATATAAAAAAACTAATCGGATATAACTTTGTAGCGGAATCATTCAATTATTCATTTTATTTTTAAATTATCTTAATATGTCTACCTTGTCTATTTTTTTTACAATATTATATGAAAGATAATTCGAATGTTGCGTCATAAATATTTTGTGCAATTTGTACCGTCATTGCGTTTTTGAGACACGTAATTAAGCGGTCAATGGAATGGGTGGCGGTCACTGCGGTCGCTGTCAAACAGTAAACAAGCATTCTGATGGGTTAATTAGTGTTATAATGTTTTTATGTTTGAGAATAAAATCCTTCTTGAAATCGTATTCACATTCTGTCCATCGAAATTGCTTGATATTACCGTTGCTTCACGTTGCTTTTCTCTGTATCATTTGATGCTTTATGAAACATGCAGGATTGTTTAATTGAAATGATTATTCAAATATATGGATAAGGACGATTTAAAGTCATACATGATCGACAAACATGTTCATTATCATTTACAATGTTATTCTAAATTAATAACAGAAAAATACACATATAGGTTGTCTGCGGCAAGGCTATAAATTTACATATAGTAATTATTAATTTTGTTATCTTATCCATCCATACATTTTAATCCGTACATTCTAATAGTTATATATCTAATCTCTTAAACGTTGAAAGAATTGACAGTTTAAAACAAATTATTTTAAACATCGTTTATTCGGTCTTTTTTTACACTTTGCACCTAACTAGTTAAGGTTACGAGATATAATAAAATTATTAAGTGATTTAAAACGTGTTTTACGTTATACGTTAAAAAAATAAATGCATTAAATATTATTTTGTAACTAAATTTAGTCCACAACCAAATACTACGTTTAGAAAATTTCCTGGAAGATTCTTCACTAACATTGTTTGGCGCATAAATTAATTATAAATTATTCATTGTTTACAGACCATCGCATTATTGATGTGAAGCCTATTATAATGCGATTTAAGCGCTATTTTATGCGTAAACCGTTCAATGGATATTGGATATACATGTTAGCGATAGCTGACAACGAGAAATGAATTTACGTTGTTTATGTTGGATCAATTCAACATCGACGTCCATCATATTCATGAATTTATATATTCATAATTGCACTTTATGTTAACCGCACAAAATGTTACATATTGTCTATAGGAAAATTCCATTTTCTATGCTAAATAAGAGAATTCCCTCACGTTTCATAGAACAAATATTCCTTGCATGCTATGCTGACTCACCCCCGAAATCACAAACGTCATTTGATTTTACATTTAATTTATACCTGATTTAAAGTTGCTTCCCACTTTATTTTGCCTTAACTTTCTTATTTGAAAAGCATGAGGCTTTCTAAAAAATTTTATATTAAATTAGATTTATACATTTTTTGTCATATGTCTTAATGCTATAGGAACTTAAACTATTATATAATCTTAATAAACGAAAGGAAAATCATAAAGGAATATTTAAAGGACATCTTTATACCAAACATAGTGCGTATTATGAGTTTTTAATACAATTACATAAATTTGGAATGTCTTAGCATATAATAAGCATTATAAACAATATACAGTTACAATTTCATATGACTCATACGTATTATATAATACGTAAGTGATATAAACTTATTTAAAAGCAAGCTGGTTTCGAAACGATCACTTTTAGCCGTTTCCAAAAAACAATATTTTTCCTCGTTTCTCATCCCTTGAAATTCGGTTTATCTACGAATTTCCTTTTTGCTGTACATAAACAAAAGTTTATAAAAGCTTGGTAACTCGCAAACTGCGTTACAAACAATTCTGACTTGTATCTCGAATGCTGGTGCTATCTGTTTAATTAACTTTAAAAATAAACTAAAAGCTGAAATTGTTTCAGCTCAATCATTTCAAGGAAATAGACCGAATACAAAATGAATATTCATAGATTATTATTAATTTAGCATTTTGGGAAAACCGTACCTTAGCTTAGCTTTTAAATATTTATTGTCAGTATTTATAAGGTATAATTGTTTAAATGTTTGACCCAGTTTCTTTGGTTAAAAATATTGATCAAACAAGCGTATTATATTTTCTTCTTCCCCTTGCACCTTATCTACTTAAATAAAGCTTCCTACGGCATCATCGCTAATTATTGTTTGTTGCTCGTTACTTTTGCTTATTTATTTTCTTGTGTTTTTTTTTTGTAAAATATGATGAGAAAAGTATCATTCAGGTTCTTATAGCTTGTAATATATAAGCATGTAATATCGTTGTTATTGCAAAATGAATATATAATAGTTTGGTTCTTTTTTATAAGACTATAATGGTACTTGTAAAACTACCCATACATAAGTTATGTAACATAACTAGATGTACATTTGTTTCACAGGGAGCATCGCAGTTATAAAGTTTGTATTTAGTCTATACTATAGCCCACAAAATACAACATATTGTGATACATGGATAGCTTCTATCAGCAATTGTATTGCTGATAGAAGCTATTTACTTCCACCCTACTGGGTGGGAGCAAATAGCTTCTAGTAGCGTAGCGCGGATTTTGGTCACCTCAGGCCGACTGAAATACGGTGCCCCATGCCCTATTAGAGCTTCGTACCAAAATAGTAAAATTGTTTCCTATTAGTAATGTTCTAATTAATATTAGTAAGGTCTGAATATGTAACTATTTTTTTATATTTATCGAAGTAATAAATTGGTGCTTCCTGCGCCTTTCTTCTTATAAACTAAGTCTAGAGGTGAATTAAATGCATATGCACAGTGTAAATTATTAATAAGATAAATCTAATTCTTATTATCAACATTACAATGATGGACATTTGAACAGTCGGCTCAGCAATGCGTGAAGCGGTACATGTATAAGTAGATAACTCGTGTAACGGACACGCGACATCCAACCCGACAGGACATGTCACGCCGGGATTTATTGCCGCTATTTAGTTGCACGTCATACGTAACCACTATTCGATAACCGATTTTAATGTAATAATAATATTTCACCGTTTTATTCCACACTATTGTCACGTCGCGTTCGTTGACAGGTCACACGCGTTGGATAATTTAAAAATATATGTATGTTTAATGATTGATAAGCGAAATTGATTGTCGACGCAAATGACTATTAATTAAAGCATATGAAATGTATTAAGTAACTTTACACATAAAACATTTTCCATAAAAATTTATAAGCACACAAAATTAAAAGAGCCGCCATGTACATAGTTAAAATGGATGGCTTCGTAAAAGGCAGTAAATATTCAATCAGTTTAAAAGTAAACATCGTACTCGATATTGCAAACACTCCGTATCTGGACCGTATAAAAATCGCTCTTTTTTAATGAAAGCTGATAACCTCGGTTTGTTGGCTCGTGACCCCCTAGGGATCAACTCATTTGTACCTATGTGCGACAAATTTACGCGATCCAATATAATTCGGGCACGCACGTCCGAGATTGCGACGTTTTCTATTTGAAAACCAATCGCTTTAATTTCGTACGCTAGTTAGCCGATGGCAATATTACTCCACTCGGCACAATGCAAACTTCAATAAGAAACAGTTTCTTGTTATTAATTTCAATAGTTTAATATTAAATTTAAACCCTTATCAATGGTGAATATTGGAACTTTTCGCCCCGAAATCCCCGAAGGCACAACTGTTTATCTGATAAGTATTTATTGAAACGGTCGCTTGACCGGGTTTCAAACTAAGTAGTGAATAACGTTTCGAAATAAATTTCCTATCCCAAATATTGATAGAATTTGCAATATTAATAGTGGTGGTGGTCTGGCCTGTAAGTTTTCTGTTTATTTCTCTTGTGATCCATCCATCCATCCATCCATTCAGCCCGAATCAGTCCACTGCTGGACATAGGCCTCCCCCAAAATGTGCCACAATTT
>NC_052104.1:4312523-4357327 GCF_012273895.1 Zerene cesonia | reverse complement strand
CTCTTGTGATAGATATCATATAATCATTTCATCATATAATTATTTTTATAAATCAAATACTAACTAAAAATATCAAGAATAGTTTTATTTATACTTATTTATCGAAATAGAAATAATAATATTGTGTTTTCGATAAAGTCAACAAGAGTCGATGAAATCAGCAAAAAATTGACAAATTTTAAATATTAATATGTGAATGAAACTACCTAATTTATAAAAAAACATACCTTATTGAGTGTACCGCCAAACAATTTAAAATAAATAACTAACCGTTATGTAGGTAATTATTCGATAAACTAAAATAACACATTTTCTATACGTTTTATGTACAGTCACATCTTTAAATGCAAAAATTTCTAGGGAGGAATGAGTGTAGATTTACTACTAAACTATTTGTTACTCTAACACGTGAAAACCACTCAAAAGATTTTGACGATACTTGACAGTGATGTAGTTTATATACCAGAATAACACACGAGCTATAAAAATACTTACCTACTTTTGCTGGCGGGTTCAACCGCGGGTCCATATAAAGTAATAAATCTAATTTTTATTTGTAGTAAGCTACTAATGAAAAACTGAAACAGTTTGAATTCAAAATCGTATGCTTATAACCTACTTTTCCTATATTTCTTTTGTAATAAAAATTCATAAATTCCAGTCAACTTAAACATGTCTTCAGCCTTTTAAAACACACCTCTGTACGCGAAGTAGAAATAAAACGCAGTATCGAGGTGAAGGCGAGCTTTCAAATAGCTGTCTTTACGCACTATTAACTTGCGTCGGAGTGTGTAATGAGAGAGCGATTTGCCTCAGCATTTCCTTCGCGAGACGAGACGCGAATTGCGCGGAAGTTGCACCCACGTAATATAATGTGCAAACGTGTGAGACCTGGATAATATCGTATAATGTACATATATCGTATAATGTATATATAGGTCAATTTACCATTAAGCTTTGTGGCGGAGATTTTCTTCCCTGATATCAGTCTTTAATTTTTAATTACCCTCTAGAAGGTAGATGGTGTTTCGACAAATTCGAAACAAAATCAAACTTTCGGCATACATTGTTAAATTTCAAACGAAATAAATTTACTTCTTCGCTACTACATTTATATGAATGATCGGTAATGATGACTATGAACAGTAGATCTAATTTTTCATTAGGAACGCTATTAAACATCAAAAAAGTGTTGCGTCTGAAAGAGAGTAAATAAAGTCTATATAAATTATTATTAACTGCTCTTGTACCCAATAAAGAAGAATCCATTCTGTGACATAAACATTAATTTCCTCATTTTATTATCCTATCACAAATAATAGTATACAAAAAATAGTAGGTAACAAAGCATTGTATTTAATAAAAGCTTTTAATAGGTACAATCATCCCACCGTTTTGTTATTCGAGGCGATGAGAAATTTTAATTAAAACTCAGGTTACTTTATGACAGTCGTGTAATTATTAATACAAATTAAAAAATATGGGTAAATTAAACGTCACATTTGTTTCTAGGCTGGCGTAACTTCGCGTTGGCAAATTCATTTTCGACGCGAGATAAGGAAAGCAATTCTGTTATCGCCACAGGATCAGGCGCTTGATGTTTTTAACCGAATATGAACAGAATGGCATATCGCGAACCCCTGAGGCCCCTTGACCCAAGATATTGGGCTAGGGTTAAGCGAATAGCGGTGATCAAAGTAATAGTATGACCAGATATCAAGGGTTGGATCTTAAAAACGGTCACATAGGTAGCAGAATTAATTTTTGACAATCATCAAATCAATTTGTGTCTGATCCTGAAAATTATTTAAAATTTACGTAAGTGGACATTGTAATATAAAAATTCTATCAATCAGAACGAAACACAAATTATATATTATCTAAGTCCTATGACCTTGAGTATCTATATACTCAATACGTATATTATATAACATTTTCAATTCAATATGAATCAATGAATGAGCTTTTTTATATCGATTGATTTATTCATATACGACTCTATATACCTATTATATAACTATGATACTTGTAATCTCGGATATACAGAATACCTTCGTATTCTCGGATGTATTCTATAAATAAAATACATATGCAGTGCAAATACTGTCCATTTAATATAGCCCGAGGATTTTTTCCCGAATAAAATATACAAATAACGTCTTCTTTCAAGTAAAATTATTTAGACAACAAAACATTTTGCTTCCTTTTTGTGGTCGTAATTATATTAACATAGTGGATTACCTGAGAGAAGGGTGAGCTAATCAATTTGGTTTACTACTGAAGTAACCTTTTTACTTGATTTGAAAGTGATATTCCTTCCTTGTGAATAAGATTTCAAAGAGACCTAGAAGGATAAAGAACAATATTTTATTTTTCAACAACTCGTTGCTTGCATAGATAACAATAGAAAAATACGGTAACTATCTATAATAAGTTCGATCTGAAAAATTATAAATGGATTGCCGACTTCAAGCTAGAAAGGGACTAAGAAAGGATTGATGAGAGGAATAAAGGAAAGGACTGGGGAGGAAAAGGATGTGGCCCTCTGGCTTCCCCACCGAACGAAACACAGTAGTATGCTATTTCACGCCGATTTTCGGTGGTTGTGAGGTACTTCTCCAGTGAGATCTGGCCCAATTCGTGCCGAAGCGTGCTTATTACCACATACAATAAAATTTCATATTAAATGTGATATAAAATAACGCATCGGTTACGTAGATTAAACGAGTTCATCATTAATTCATAACCATAAAACTCGCCAATAAACAGTCGAACCATATTGTTTCGAAACCAAACATTACATATTAATGAACACCACTAAATTCATTGAAACATTACGTGTCGCTGTACGGAACTGTATCAAGTAACACAGTTAGGCGAGAATTTCGATCACACACAGTAATTAAACGCAAACAAACCATGTCCAGAGGCGATCGAGATAGTTCAGTTTATTTTTGATATCACATCGTAATTAAAAATCGATTGAATATCGGATATTCACTATTGCTTATTTTGATGGCTATTAAATGAGCAACTTTTTCATCACGAAATTTTCATTTATGTTCGGTTTCATATAGAATGAAATTGGTTGTGATTATCCAATACATTTTTATATTTATATTATTTTGTAAAACCTTACATATAACGTGTTAAGCAAAGCAATTGCGTTGCTTCCATGGTCAAAAGAAATATCCATGGATATGAGATGTTTTACTGACAACACACATAAACCGTATGAAATCACTCTGTGACGAGAAAGATAAGTAAACAAACAAGCACACTTTCGCTATTAAAATATCCTAGTGAGGATGCTATTTTTAATTTAATGTTTTGCTTTTTTAGACAACTCACATATAGAGGCAATAAAAAAAATAGATAGATTTTCGCCCATGGTTTCGCCTTCGTGGTTGAAAGAAATTCACATGGAAAAAGGACATTTTATCATGATAAAAAGGCATAATATTTCCTAAACTATTGCTATATTTATAACAAGCTTTTCGTGGTATCGCTCGCGTAAAGTACAAAATATTGTGCTTCGTGGATTTTAAAAGAAAAGGCTGTATAACATTTTTTATGACTTCTAATAAAAAACGAAAATAAAACAACATACTATTTCCTTTTTAAAGATCCATCCAATAAAACATTTAATTACATTTTATTTATCCCTGATATACATATCTATCTATCCATATATACATGTATGGATACCCACCGCCAATTTTTTTTGAGAATACGTACTCTATCATTACTTTCTCCTTACATAACCATACATAATTAAAAAAAAACGTGTCCGGTGGTTTTCACGTCATTGACGCACTTGCAAATAGATAGTCAGACAAACAGTATAGTAGAAAAGAACAATACTAACCATTGTTTCAAAGTCTATAAATCAGCCACATTACATTTCATCCACATACGCTTTTAAAAAAATATGCAATGTATGTATGGATTTCATAATAATCATATACACATTCAGCTTACACTAACTGCAAACCTAGATCAAGCCTTTAAATCTGGATTATAAGGACATAAATCTAGATTATAGCGAATTTTGTTTACTCTACGTTAACTAGTATAAGGGTGTGAGTACAATAAATATTAAAAGTATTTCTAACTTCACCAGGCGGGATTTGAACCAGCTTTTTGCACCTTACCCGGGCGAAGCCTTTCTACGCATGATAGCCATAGTATTTCTTCCAGTAATTATACGTAAATTTTATTCATCAATCTTTTACATTAAACATAATCTTATTAAAAGATGTACATCCACATTCAAGTAAATTTACATACGTCTAATGAAGATTAGGTACAGTTCCGTCTAGTAACGCAGAGAATATTAAAACAATAACGCGGACCAAGTGACGTAATTAAATAAGTATTTGGCACCGAATGTGGCTGGAAACATTGCGTCCAATTGTCATCGTCCAGCTTATTACATTTTACTGCGACAATTACAGCCCGCTGTGACGTCACTACCTTTATCGAAATAACCTAATAAGCCTTAATATCAACCCGTGTAATTTGGTTACATATTGTTTTACCTACGTAATTATTGTATGTGTATTGGAGATATACAAGTTGATGTTATAGCAAAGATATATATCCGTGAGCATGGGAGCTATGAGCCTATGAGGGTAGACTATCGAAATGAGTATATGACTTCGAATTAAAATCTTGTTTAAAAAAATTGAACTATTGCGCGCTCGAATTAGATACCGTGCCTTGTCATATTTTTATAGCCATATTAAAACATTAATCAGTAGTATAATAATATTGAATTTCATAGTTATATATACTCATGTATTTTAAAAAGATGCGGTTTCCTTTATGTATAAGAGGTAACGAATCTCGCAAAAATTTCCTGTTACCGAGTTCAACAAATTAAAATGTCCGGCGATTTTATGAAAGTAAACGTGTACCTGATTAATATGGCTCATACAAAGAGTAACAACCTTATGAGTTTTTCTTTTTACACATTCATAATTTTAATACGACATCTAACGTTCTTTTTTGTACTTCAAAATCTTTTATGTATTGTTCACATTTTGTAAGAGACCATTGTCCGTAATTCCGTAAATACACATAAATTTAAGGGTCTATTCAACGTCAAACTCCTAAAGTATATATATCTGGATGCATTTAATGCTAAATTAGGTACTACACAGTACTTCTAAATTAGAATATTGAATAATTTAAATACAAGGTAATTGAATATAGCTCTCAAATATCAAGCTAATTTCTAACAATGCTAATTGTATCGAAATACGGAAAATTAGAGTAAATCAGGCTGAAACACTGATCACTGAATAGTTTTGAATTTCAATGAAACCTATTTCTATTTTGGGTATGCACTAGCGGATTTAAGTAGCGCGGAAAGAGCTGTTATTGAGCTGATATGATATTTTAATATTAATCGCTTTTAAAGAATATTTTACTAAAGATTATTTATATATTTCTTATTACGCCCTATAGTGTTATAATTAGATGTGTTCAATACAAAAAGAAATAAACAAGTAAATATCTTTATGTTTAAGTATCTAATAAAACAACATCAATACAATAATTATATTGCATTCAAATCAATCAATTATATACCTTAGGTTCATTAATAAAAAATCATCTTTCGAATGGTATCTTTATGTACATGGATTAATTTCTTAAAAGTCCCATTTATTTCTTAAATAAAGATGTTTTATTTATAATGAGCCCAGATATTTATGAAAACACAAGGCTTTTATACTGACATAAATATTCACTGTTTAATAACTAATAAATGTACAAAAAATAAGTTTTTAGTAGTTGCTATTAAAGCTTTCCCTAATGCACTAGTACTTAACGCTTCCATATCAGATGAAATTTGACTAGTTCCAGTTTGCCAGACTGTAATAATATCATAAGAGCTAAAGGCTCATTTGGAAAACAGGTTTCCCACGAGAATATTCCAGTATCTAACAGAGTTTGAAAGCTACGTCATGAATTTTGAACTGGAATTACAATTTTTGCATTTGCTATTCCTAGAACAAATATCGATCACACATTTATTCACCTTAAGACTCAAACTCAAACTAAAAAAACCTTGCTCTATTCACCCTTTAAAATATTCAATTAAACATCTTCTTCTAAATAAAATTAACCATTTAAATGTTATCTACGCAAACTAATAACATGTACAAGCTTGAATTAGACGAGTCGCTGATAGGGAAACCGCCGTAGGGCCGTCCGCTCGGAGACAAAGGGCGTAGTTTGTTTCAGCGTAACACAAAAGAGCTGCGAAAACACAAACATGTTTCTTTACAAATTAAAACGGAGCCCGTATCTTTTTTGTGGAAAAGTCAAACTAGAAGCTTGTTCTGTAAAAAATCCGCTTTAGGCTGTAGTATTTTTTAGATTATTTTCTCCGTGTAGCTGATGTACTTCTGATAAAAGTCCTTTGGTTTAAGCAAGTTTTTTTTATCTGTTTAATTTTGTTTCAGGCAAAAATAAATGAAACAATGTTGAATTACAAATGAGAGTAAATAACATCTCCTCATTATTATTTATTCTTTTCATAATTGTGTGTATTTTTAAATAATTTCAATCAAACAAGTTTACGATCCTCGCATTCCAGATCACGCGGAAGGACTTCGGCAAAGAATGCTATGAATACCTATATAAATGTTATCAATTAACGTTTTACTACAATTACTAAATAATCTACCAAAAAACACATGACTATAGTCATAAGACAATATTATTTTTGTTCTTCTAGATTTATAAATCTTATAAGACTTTATTTAATAAAACATTTAATCATGTATCCAATTTTATGTCATTCAAATACGAAAGTTTAATTGAAGGGGAAATATTCAATGAATAATTGGAAATGAATTTAAAGCAAACAAGTGAAAATACTTCGCTTGACCGCATCTTCTCCGTTAAACGCCAGCTGCCGAGACCAGTCTTCACAAACAATCAGAATTCAGAACAAGCTCCGAGTAGCTTCAAACTCATAACAAACTACAAGCAAACACAATGAAGTATATTTTGAGGATGTAATATGTATATTTATATATTACAGGAAGTTTAATTATTTTAAGCGTAGCGCTTTTGTTGGATCCTGCCTACTGTTGTATTTAATTATGAAACCTTTGGAATGCGTATTGAAACGTATGTGGCTAAAAACAATAGAAGAAATTTATGTTCTTCATTAATATAAGAGGCATATCCCTCCAAAATATATGTATGTGTAATTTTATCATCAAATTTCTGCCCATTAAAGAGCATTAAATATTAACGAAGTGAAAATTTTTCTTTCTAATTTATATTTAATCTAAAGGTAATTTTTGATTTCATTTAATCCTTCAAAGTAAATATAATCACTTTTTGACAAAAAATGAAACCGCCTTCAAATTACCACAACTAGACCAAATTTAAATGGAATAGTTAAAAGTTATGATGTCGTGGTACCTCAGGTAAAAGTCGGTTGAAAAAAAAGTGCAACAAATCTATATATATATCTATAAAATTCTCGTGTCACAGTTTTCGTTGCCATACTCCTCCGAAACGGCTTGACCGATTCCTCTGAAATTTGGTAAGCATATTGGGTAGGTCTGAGAATCGGCCAACATCTATTTTTTATCCCGATATTCCTACGGGATACGGACTTACGCGGGTGAAACCGCGGGGCGCAGCTAGTAAAGTATAAAATTCAATTCAATTCAAGTACAATATGAAGATATCATCTTACATAGTTTATGCGATAAAGCTAAACATTATTTCTAAGAAATGCATTTATATATGTATATACATTCTAATATGTAGATACATTCTGTGTTGAATATTAGTTTGATCGTAATTATTGAATGTACTGCAATTCTACACAACTGCTTAATTGATTTAGTCAGTTGGTAACAAACAACGTGAGGGTAGTTGGATCGAACATTGAATAAACAACGTACGAACACCAAGTCGCAATTCCTAGGAATGCGCCCCGTTTCAAAGCAACACGAAGTTTTATAGGATTCGACATCTAAATAAGTTTTGACAGAAAAAAGTGACAGCTTTACGACAATTACTCATGCAAGAAATATTAAACCAAAACCTGCATCTAACAATATTATAATTTCATAAATACAGTCGTACTCTATAAGATTCGCGGTAAATAATCCAAAGTATTCTATACGTAACGTTCACGTCAGTTAAATCAAAGTTTAAGCCACGCTAGTTTAGTATCTAGGGAATTCAGATCCGTGGTAGCGCATGTGCACCATTTAGAAAGTTTAAGTATACCGTACGCGCGAACACAGTCGCGTCTACGTTCTTCGTAGCACTACACGTAGCTCGGTTACGCGGCTACCGGCTACGAACTTCCAACGTTACTTTTTCACCTTCAAGTAATAATGACACAGTGAACTTTTAACAATTATTATCAATTAGTGCGATGTGAACTAATGATGTTGTTGGGAAAACTTTTGTTTTATGTACATTTTGGACTTGTCTTTCATGTTGTGATTTGCTTTAAGGATACCGTTGGTAAGTTGTGGTTGGAGTTAAAAATTTACATATTTACTACCATGTGGATAACTTTCTATTGTTTAAAAATTAATAATAAAAAGTGATTTTACAATAATTGTAAAGACACTGAAATTAAAATAAATTCTACATACAGCAAAATTATAAAAACACATAAAAGATTGAGTCTATATGGTGACTCCAAAAGTAAAATAAAATTATTAGTGATTGATTCTAAATATAAGTGAAAAATATATAAAGTTTTATCCGTAGGGAGTGAAACAAACTACATTTGATATGTGGCCAAAGTTTGTCGTTTACCTTGGTAAAAGTGATATAAAACAGAAGAAACTCTTGAACGCTAAGTTTTAAGCACGTATTTTTGCATGACTTTTGATACATTACCCATTTGAGATGAGAAACATGTTAGGTAATATCTATGACTATGCACATTAATATCAATAGAGAACTAAAAAGGATTATACCAACTGTTCCTTGTAAGGAAATAATATCAATTTAATATATTTTACAATATTGTATAATTGATGTTCATTTGCATAATACGATGACATTTTTGAGTAAAACTAAAACATGGTATATTGTTTAATAAATAAACTGCTGTTTTAGATTAATTAGTTATTATAAATTTGGAAGTAAATAAACTCCAAAACAGAGAATGATCGTTAATAATAATAGCTTTTGATGATATTCCGAGTAGTCCTAATGAATCGTTTGCCATTTCGCTTCTTCATTCTGTTTTCGGTAAATTGAAATAGCTATATTAACATTTCTGTATCAAAAATATATTTTGCAAGTATTTATTTGTTGGGTCTCAGTCAATGATCAAGCTACATTTATAAATAAAACTAGCAGAGTTCACTTTATTACCGGCAAAGTGCCCTCTTCATAGCTAATTAATATTTTATTATATAAAAAAACAAAAGAAATATCAATATATCCACATATAGGTCAAAGAATATAAAATATGTGCAAAGGAAGAGTTAGTTTACTGTAATTGATGATTAAGTGACATATCTAAATGCAATTATTTGATATTCCTATTTTTGTACTGTGTTATTTTTATCCCGATTATAAGACATTTAACGAGATTTCAGGTATTAGAGAGAACATGTTAATCGTAAATCTTAAATAACTCTAAAAGCTTTTAGACAGATTTCTTGATTACGACTCGGCATATTTGCAGGAATCTATTCTGGGCGAAACAGGTAATTTAAATGAGTGTGATTAAGATCATATATTCTCTCTGCCCTTTGAACGCAATGTTAAATGTTCACTTCTCAGTTGTTTTATTCATTTCTCTTGAAACATCACAAAATGATTTGTATAATGGTAGACGTCTCATAAACAATATGAAATAAAAGCATAGAATTTGTATTCAATCGCTATTAATAATATTGCTTTCGTTACCAAATTCTTAACAATTACGATAACATTTTTATTGTATGCGAGTGGGTGCTCTCTGGCTCGAAGTGGGCAAGCTTGCACCGCGACCGAACCGACATCAAGTAATAATATTTCTTTATTTTGAAATAAGGTATCACTACATATCAATACATATGTTATTGTATTACCTCTGTAAATAAACAGTGGTGGACGCTTACTATGAGGCGGAGGCGAAAATTTAAATCAAATAATAAAGTTATAATTTACTAGCTGCGCGGTTTCACCCGCGTAAGTCCGTATCCCGTAAGAATTTCGGGATAAAAAGTTACCTATATGTTATTCCAGTTGTCCAGCTTTCGTACCAAATTTCATTGCAATCGGTTCAGTAGTTTTTGCATGAAAGAGCAACAAACACACTCCCATCCTTACAAACTTTCGCATTTATAATATTAGTAGGGTTAGTAGGATTTCTGTTGTAACTGCCTATCAATGATAAACACTAACGAAGAAAACTTCTCTCAGAAACAGGTTAATACAAGCTAAAAGTACCGCTTTTACAGTCTACATGTAATAGATAAAAGAAACACTAAATGCTACAAACTTAAGTTATCAAGCCGACTGCAGCAACCGTAATTTCACGGTACGACGTACGTCACGTTGCACGGTACGCTAACAGTAAATGTATTTAAGGCAAACTCATTTGCGCAAAGCGTTCCACTCCTAATCCATACATGCTTTGTATTACAAACAAATGTATGCGCGATAATTCAAGACTGATTACATCGCTCAAGAAAGATAACTTAAAAAGTAAATCTTGTAAGCGAGTGACTGAATGTATATTCATACCTATTTACTCGTACGCTTGACGCGTCTAAAATAAATGAGGATACATTTTTGCTTTATATTTATGTTGTCTTTGTTGATCGTGCCGGCTGCTCAAAAGGTTATTATGTCATATTTTGGGAATGTTACATTTAGATATAAAAACTAATACTGTTTTGAAACGTACGTTTTCTTAGAATATTGTTGATATAATATATCAATTTGTTATTGCTATTATTAAAATAGCCTTTATTATGTACGTCTTTTAAGGATGCCGAATACTTTTATATACAAAAAAATCTAGTAAAAGTAACAACTTTTTGAGGTACTTTTTTACTGCTTTAGCAAGCAATCCAATCAAGCCAAAGTACCGTCAATCAATCATCTAAAAATGTGCCTTACCAAAAATAGCATTGAAGCTTCATCAGCGGTTTTATCTAAGACGATCTAAACGGAGAATCAATCATAACAAACATATGAAACCTGCAAAATGATTGTTGTATCACATAAGCCGTAGATCTAAGCAGGCTTAGTGGCGTCAAGCCCTCGATGTCTCTCTCACTTACCCAGCCAATTTAGAAGATCCCCTAACTAAAAACATACTCTCTATTAATCAGGTTAAGCTGATTGGTTCCTTGGGTGAAGAATAGTTTCATCTAGTTTGTGAACGTAGTCGAAAAACTTTGGAAACCAATTTCTCATACGATTTATTATGATAAATTCGACGATTGCAACTTACATTGTAGTGTATAGCTAATAAGGAACTTGAATTTCTAATAACCCGCAAGGGTTTTCACAAGAATACCATATGAAATTTGTCATTGATCAATAAAAATCATTGTACCTAAATGAAATAAATGGTCACGGAGTTCATTGACGTAACAAATCTTCAAAGAGACCTTATTAGAGTTTTACAATTCAATAACCACATAAATAAATAGATTAAAGAATACATTATTTAAATAAATAGATTGTAATAACATATGTCTTAGAACTACTAAACTGATTTAAGTAAACAACTACTGTTGAATACGTGGAACAATTTTCATTACAATAACCTTTCGGGGAGAGCCATGTTGTGGCCAGCTACCGACAAACTTCGCTTGCTAGATCTGTTGTGCTAGAGCAGAATACTCTCATAGGAATGCGAACAATAGTCTTATACTATGTTAAAGGATAGCTTCACATCCTGAACCAAATTAAAAGGTAATTTAATTAAAATACTTGTAATTGTACGTATATTTATAGCAATTTAGGCTGGTTTTTACACCAAAGTTATGTATATTCTAATATTTAGACACTAAATATTATTAAAAAAAATACAAAATTACCATTCGTTTTCTTTTTATTCAGGCAATATTCGTAGCAAGTATTAACTGTCGTAGTGAAAACATTAAAAAACAAATTTTAGTTATATTTTAACGAATCTAAGTACACATATTGTATTCATAGAATAAGAATATAAAATAGAATTACCTAGGTCTTTTACCTTTGATCATATTTGATAGGGAAATTAACTTATATTTCGTAAATGTTCCTTATCGTATTCATATTAAAAATCGTAATGCTTGTGTGTTGATTTATATGGCCGAAAAATAAAACTCTATACATTATTCTGTCAATTATATATTAAGGGAAACACAAAGTATCGAGTAAAGAAATAAAATAGGTACTTGAAATTTATGCGACAAAAGGCATACCAAACAATGTCCCTTAAGATTTCGCGTTAATAAATATTTCATTCTATGATATGTAATATTTATCAAGCAGGAGCATTCACATAAAAATAATGTTTCAAAATTTTGTCTTCAATAGAATTATCGTATGTTAATTTTCCGCAAGCCTCGGGTTACAACAAATGTGTCGTTTGTTTCAACAGTCTTCATTACGCCATAAAGCCGCTCAGGAAAACTTACACACACTAATTAGCGTTCGTTAGCTGCATCAAACATACACATTTCGGTATTTTCATATTAAATATGAGATTATCCTCGTCACTGCTGTGTAAATGTTTTAGTATTTTATAGCCGTTTGTTTTAAATTGTCTTATGTTTGTTTAAAGAATGTTCTAATTTAAGCAAATGTTGCAAATGTTGAATATATTGTCTTATTGAAATTTGTACTAAATGAATATTGGAGAAGTATGCAATGGATAAATAGCTGGATAGAGAACTGCCGCAATAATCTGTAATTAGATTAAGTATATTTATTTATTCGCAAACAGAAATTGCATATATACGTTTATTTTATCAATGTGATGTAAAGAATAGAAAAAAAGCTTGACATCTCTTAAACAGCCGCGAAATTATACATACTATTTATCTTATATTTATTAAGAAAGTACATGGCAAATTAAACTAACGTTAACGGTTATATAAGATATAAATTATATGAGTAGGTACAGTGGAAAAGAGGTTATCATGTTATATTATTATGTCTGTTATTATAGGATCGCGCTTATAATTGGGCAATAACTGTTTTAAGGCGTCTCCATCCTATCACGTCCGGGCAACTTCGCACGAGCCATGAAATTAAGAACAACTGAACTTCATTTATCTCGGCTTGTTACTTCTCGGACGATAAGGTTTGGAAACACCGCTGGGAACTTCCCAAAACTTACGAGCAACTTGGTCAAAAGTTGTCGAATCACGCCGATCGTTCACAAATTTGTTAGATACTCGCGCTATGTTTTAAAATAATCTATGCGTCAATTCTTATCTGAAAAGTTGGATGATTTGTTGCTAAGACTTTTACACATCTCATTGAAATATCGAAGTTTTGTCAAACAAAATTGCTACTATGATGAAATAAATATGTTTAATGCGAATCAATTGGAGAACCTTAACATTTCAATGATTGTATGATTATTATATATTCCTGGTTTTGATATCTGGGTGGAGTCAGTTTTCTATAAAATTAAGTTTCACTTAATTAATTTGCAAATATAAATTGCAGAGAAAAGACGTTTTTATAAATTTAATGTTATTTTAAGGAAGTGATGATTTAAGAAAGGCGGCAGCGTGAACGCTAGTGAAAAGATGCACGATTTGTGGATACAAAAATCGGAAATATTGTTATAGAGACATGAAACATTGTATGAACAAACATCGATGTGCTTTAAACAATTTATCAACGAAATATGGAGATGATCCCACGTGAAAATCAATTAAAAATACTAGAACTGTATATGTATAACTTTGTCTTAGATCTAGGAGATGTCCTTGTACGAAAGCAATTTGTAATGCTGAGTTTACACCTACGTTTAATCACTAGTAGTGGACTATAATTTATCTTAAGCTAATGAATAATTATTGGTCGCCCACACAAGGTTTATTTAAAGTAGAATAAACTTCTTACATTAAGATGGTTGCGTGCCGCATGAGGTTAGTAAATTTGGCACGGTAGAATGGGATAACGAAGCCGCGCTTAGATACTCATATATACCTATCGCCATCAACCTTAAAGCGAGTCATGGCTTGAAAGCATTACCTTGTTCGTAAATAGAAAATATTTATTGACAAACGTTATATTACTGCAGAGTCATGATACATTGCATCGATTAAAATTGATCGTAAATTGAGATTAGACAATGCCAACAATTGTGTAGTTCTTAGAAATTATTAGATTAGAAATCGTATAATTTGTTCAACTATTGTTCTGGTGATATAGCATTTATATAACTCAAGAATACAATACATCGCAGTGCTTGCTGTGGTTCTGCTGTTTGCGGTCTTTAAGGTTCATATTTAAACTAAAACTGCTGACATTGACGAAGAGCAATTTACGTAGCAAATCCAAGTTAGAAGGGAAGAAATGCAAATAAAATAGTTTTAAAGCACGATTATTGAATCCACCTTATAGATTGTCTCTTTTTAATTATCATGATTCTGTTTAATTACATGAGCTCTGTCTTTTTTGACCTTTATAATAAAAGGCCGTGAAAGTCTCGATTATATAATTTGTCGAATACAGTAACCATAATTATTAAATTATAACCTAAATCATTTATAATAGGTTATACGATACAATAGATCTAAGCTGATTGCATTACATCCTCGTCGAAACAAAACGCTTTACGTTGGAAGAACATCCGCACAATAGTCGAGGAGAAAATTAAATTATATAAAGCTAGCCAAGTATTGAATTGTCCGAATTAAATTCTTTAGTTCTTTAAATAAGCGCTCTGGTTTCTGCGTACAGTCCCTTTCAATGTAAAGCTTAACTCAGTTTCTGAAATCTTTCTCATTTCAATGCATATTAAACGATAGGCAATTTTTTAAACCAAAGACAATGAATAAATGCATAATCATTAAAAATAAAATAAAGATCCCGCGTATGAAATTGGTAACTAATGTATGGGGCAATACGCAATAAAAATAGTTTTATTTATTTATTTTGCAACTTTGCTTCTTTCCATTCCATCCTTATCAATGTTAATACATACTTGTTTATTATATTTGTTAATTATTTTACTTCTGTGAACGAGAGCAATATCCATTCAAAACCACGAGGTGTATGAAATGATATTATGAAAAATTTCAAAGTTTCCAAATGACTAGTGTGTGTACTGTAGATCTTTCTTGGCTTTAGAACTTTTACCAAATATGTAAAAAGGAAACTAGGGAAGGAAGTTGTTGAGTATGAATTCAAGTCCAAAAAGATTCAGAAACCAGATCTAAATATTTTTTAGTAATTAAAACATAATTTGTTTCGTTTTTAAAAAGTGAATCTAAGAAGAAGACTTCTTGAGATATTGTTCTCAATCTTCGCGTTAAGCGGATCGTAAATATCATAGCCAAATAGAGATTACTGATTAAGCAATTATTAAATAACTGTTTTTCATTAGGCCATTCCAGATGGAAGGGCAATTCACTTTTACCTTATACCATTAAAGGGGTTTTTAAATCTCGCAATATTAGAATCCATATTCAATCAGCATTGCGCAATGTTTTAGCAAGATGCAGAGTATAAGTCGAACGACGCATGTTATAGAGCGAATACCTGTATCCTGCATCAACAAACAATCAACTTATCACAAGGGAAACCCAATTTAAAACAAAACTAATATTTTTATGGTGTTGAAAAACCATTAAAATATTGATTACAATAAATTACAAAAATCGCAGACAAGTTCTAATGTAAGGTTTAACAAATTAAAATTATTGTTTTCTATGGCAATGAAGAAAATAGCTTAGGCAAGAAAAATATTACAAATAACGTTACATTTATTTTCTTCCAATTTATTTTATCTGTAGATCGAAATCGCAACTGGTGGATATTTTCCAATCCCCGCGCTCATCTTCCTCAAATATCTTCATTCGTTGGACACGTAGTTTATTTTAATGTTTTTTTTTTTTAAATCGCACTTTTGGTTCTTTATAATCCTACTAATATCATAAATGCGAAAGTTTGCAAGGATGTGTGTGTGTGTGTGTGTGTGTTTGTTGGTCTTTCACGCAAAAACCACTGAACCAATTGCAATAAAATTTGGTACATAGACAGTTCGACAACTGGAATAACATATAGGCAACTTTTTATCCCGATATTACTTCGGGATACGGACTTACGCGGGTGAAACCGCGGGGCGCAGCTAGTATTTAATAAATTAACAAACAACGCAAAATAACACAAATGTTTATATTATCTCACTTTTTTTTCCTCATGTTAATTTTATAGGCGAACAAAACAGTCATGTTTTCGTTTCTCTATTTTTACGAACCAGCTTAAATTCACAACAATTTGTTACCATACCGTTTCCTTGACATTTTATTGTCAATTAAAAGGCTTACTTTGTCATTTAATTTCGTATAAGCTTTACTTATAACTTAGATATATTTTTTTAAATGAACCATTTTAATAAACACATTCCTATTAACTGATATTAAAATCTCGCGTATCTTCATACCAAATTTTATCATTACATAAAATATATTTGATTTTACGAACCTACCTAAATGCTTTAATAAACATTAAAGATGAATTATTGTCATTGAACGACTAACAAATTCAAAAATACGTAACATTTGCACTTGGGTTTAATAAAGAAAATTCGATATTGACGCGCTTGCTATATTGTATTTGCAGTATTGCTTTGTATAGGGAAAAACGTTCATTATCGACTTACGCAGACAAATAAAACAATATAGCTCCCCGAGGCCCGCTCTGTTGGATATTGCGTCCCGCAAGCAAATTTGCCCAAGGCACAATAAATGCTTAGGACTGTACGTGTGAGAATACAACCCGACAACGATTATGTTTGTACATTGTACGTACACAAATATATGGACGTAGATAAAATGTGGCTAGTTATAGCCAAGAGTGACCCCGAGGCTCGCTCGTGGAGGAGCCTTGTTAGTTCACACGATATAAGTTCAAATTGTTAGATGTACATACAGATGAGTGCAAGATAACGATATTTTTAAAATATTATAGCATTGTTGCATGTGACATAGGGTTATCATACCACTATTATTTATCTGTAATCAAGTTCGTTTTATGACTTTTGGCTTGTATAAATGACGATTCTTATTATTCTTACAGAAAATTTATATTGTCCGATTAGGTGTAAAATATTTATTCCAGTCAGACAATTCAAAACATTTTCTATTAATATAATTAAATCATGAATTATGAGCCTATTCCGTAATATATTGAAACTCAAGGTAATCATTTCCTCAGATTGTATTGCTTTTTATTAATAAAAAAAATGAATTCATTCAGAAAGTAATGACGCGAACGAAATGCATTATACCAAATCCGTTAACCGATAATATCTTCATTAGCTCAGAATTTACCTTTCTTTACAGTTAAAGAACTTTGCGAGAACAATAGAATTATATTGAAAGCAACAGAAAGTTTCTTCACTTTTTCCTTTCAAGTATAATTAAGCGTCTTACTTCAAAGTAGAAGGCTTTAATATAATTACTTTTATATTTGTTTCGCATAGAAAAAATATCGATCATTTTTTTATTAATTAATTATGGTCTCCTAAGTTTGATTTAGATACTTAGAAAAAAGCTGTCGTACTTGGTTCTTTATTCACAAACTTTTTGTTTAAATAATCAATGTCTCACCCAACAACTATTATAATATTAGAATTAGTGGTATAATTATGTTTACTGTTATATTCGCAGCAAAAACGAAATAATGTTCATTCTAAAGCAATTGTAGAGCAATTTGTGTGTTCATTCTTCTATAAATTAATCAATTTACAGCAGATCTAAAATAACACAAGCTAGCTACGAAATGCCTAGAGCTCAATGGAGACAATTCAAATTTTAACGTTTTACTTTCATTTGAAAATTGGGTAACTGTCCAAAATAACGCCAGTTCGGGAAATAGGACAATAGACACTGGATGTATTCGAGATCAGCTTGTCCAATAAATGTCACGATATGAAATGTTTCTGAAATGAAAAACGAGGTTATACGTGCTTTCCTTTGTGATGGTCTTTATAAAAAACTTATTCTCGATTGTATTAAATCTTTTTGTCGTAACAATCAAATGAAATCATATTTGATTTACAATTGTATTTTTGCCCTATCGCGGCTTTTCCTGGGTTGAGCCGAGATAAAAATATTTCAACACAATATTGATTTAGCATTTAAATAAACACTAACAGCTATACAAAGTTAAATTATTTAGAGCGCAATTAATTCATACTAGCGATACACATCCAACAAATTTGATAGTACCTAAAGCAAACTAATAACATGAAAAATCTTAACATCTTATGATCAAAGTAAGAGTTTAATACTTATTTGATTGCGCTATTAAACTCGTTTATCAGCTATTCACCATCCGCAGCAGTATGGTATTTTAAACAAATAAAAAATTGTCGTAGTAGTTATGGATTCATGAGTTATACAACCTCCGAAATATAGAAATAGGAATTCAGACTTAATAGCGAGGCATAAGTGGGATTTCTAATTGTTTTCTTGATTACAGAGGATTGAGACCATTCTAGTACTTGTAGTCTAGTAAATACTGTAGCTGTTTATACATAATAAGATGCATTTTAGGTATTTAAAAATAAAATGATAATATCCATGTTTTATAGCATTTAGAAATCTATTTGTCCAAACCATTGTCTGTACGATTCAGCAACAAACATCAACCATTATTATAAGAGAACCTAAACATATTTGAAACAAACTAATAATATTTCCTCATATTTTTCATATAAACATTCCATTTATCTCTATTAAAAATAATAGAAAAGAAACTTGCAATGTGTGTAATTCTCAGAATGACGTGAGTACAAGAGTACGTGTACAGAATAACATAGGATCTGGAAATCTGTTACGAAATGTAGTTACAAGTGTAATCTCTTTAACAATATGCGATAAATTTGTGTAACGTTTACCTAGTGATTAAAATGAAACTGGAAACATATATTCGGGCATACTGTGTAATATTGAAATGTGTAGTGAGATAAATATTTAAATTGCCACCAATCACAATCGAAATCAAAGGAATTGTTAATATCTTTTGTTGCCAAAGTCAATACGAGTTATTATTTCATGATAAAGAAACATGAATAGCCGTTCGAACGAAATTAATTAACACGGGGCTGTTGACATTATCGTGTAACGATTTTGCAATACTAAAGATGTAATGATAGCGGTTTCATTGTTAATATTTCACGCAGATTTTTACCAATTGAACCTCAGATAGATTTTTATTTAACGATTTTTATTAATAGTTTGTTAAACGCGCTTATCTCAGTAATTGTTTGTTCGATTTGATTTTTGTGTTTATTTATCGACGAAAGCGACGAATAAAAAACAGCTTTGAATGTTTCTAAATTTCACCAAGCAAATTAAATCACTTTATTCCAATTAAACGGAAAATTAATACTTTATATAGAATATTTATGCATCTTAATAATCAAGTGGCTCCATAAATATTTTCAGTAATAAAAGATGAGATTGGTTCTTGGGAATGCAAGAATCTTAATCTTAATCTATTAGCAATTACGAGTGATCTTGCGAAGTATTGACAAAAAGAAGTTTGGCAGTTTGAACGTAAGTAGTCTACATTCGAACCCGCATTGAACTCCATTCCATATTCACTGAATCGCCAGTATCCTTTAGAATTTCACCTTATACAGCTCATGAACATTATTTCAATTGATTCAAAGTTGAAATTAAACTAAAACATTTCTTTAACTTCTAATTAGCAAACAAGCCATCCGACCTCCGTTATATCGTTTCAAATTTATAACTGGGCTTGGGTAGGACCCATTTGTTAGGCACTGTTTACTTTTATTTCGAGCCTCAGATAATTAAAATCTCCTTCCACTTCACTGTTTTCATAAATTCAAATATCATTCAATGTCGTATAATAAGAGTACAAATTATATTTTGAAAAGTATAGTTTTATGATAAAACCATTTGGTAAAGACTTAGGAAACTAAAATATTGTTTTTAAGTGGTCCCTTGAAAGCAATCTCTGCCATAGTTTTGATTACGTTTTTGTAAAAAAATGTGCAAATGTTTGGATAAAAAAAAACCATAGAAATCTTGTTCATAATATCACGATATGCTTAGTTTACATGTACCTTGCTGATCTCGTTTCTTGCGATAAGTCGGGAGCCGGAGGCTCTCGCCCTTGTTCTTCTCATTTTACAAAACCATGGAAATCTCCATTGTATTAAAGAAGATATGAAAGAAGTGATTCAAGAACAGTATAATGTGCATTTTTTTATTTAAAACGTATTCCAGTTTGTTTGATTTTTTTATGTTTGAAATAACTTACAAATATATATATTTTATATATTATATGTTATATATATTTCCTAAAGAACCCTTTTTTACATTTGAGCCGTAGAATTGGGTACAAAAACCTTAGGCAGTAACGACACAATGTGACTTTTTACATGTAACCTTATATTTAAGCACAATTGAGAACATAAATCCAATAAAAAAAGTGGTAAAAAGTGTAAGTTATGTTATGTTATTTGAGTTAATTGCTATATCACACTAAAAAATAAATATAAATAATAAAGAAAAAACTCATAAGCAATTTTTCCTATTATCATAGGCATATGTCTATTATATAAAGTGGATAATTTAAAAAAAAAGTAAGTGAAACTATAATATATAAATTGAATCTCCCTAACCCCTTTCAAGCCATATCAATGAAATTTATAATAATTCATGTAGTTGACAACAATCAATTATGTTTAGAAATTTAAATTGCCTTTAATAAATTCATACTGTGCATATACATCACGAGATTGGCCTGTTTTCGAAACGAACCTGATGAAAAATACCACTAGACTAGAGTGCAGTAGAGTGAATCATGACCTTACTCTAATAGCAGGTTTACCTTTGTATAGACTATATTAAGTAGATGAACATACTTTAACGTAAACATTAAATCATAATTCATGCGATAACCTTAATTCAATTCTGAAATGTTTTAAACCGACCTACATATAATTATTTCATTAAATTTTTTAAATAGCGTTTATGAGATTTAATTTCTGTGACATAATTAAATAAAACTCATTTCCTCACATGTTTGAAGATCGTGAAGAGTTTTCAACTAAAGCTGTAAGAGCTTTGCATGTCATGTTTAGCTTTTCAAGGTCAGTTACGAACACTTACAGAAGTTAAAAACATTTTAATTCATTTATTTTGAATTCATATCAAATGACGTGAGAGCACTATCTAACTTTTGATGCTAATTAGTAATTAATTAAAGTTTCTATTCTTTAAAATTTCTCATTAATTAAAGTTAGTTTGGCTTTCAATGAGTGAATTTCTTTGAATGTTAAATATATCTCTACAATGTTACAGTCATAAAAATAAAATATCATAAATATATAAGCACTACAGTCGGTAATTCTCTGCACTTATCTTAACTAACTTTACAAATATATGTATCTGTATTAAAGACCAACTGAATTATTGTTTTTTTTTTGCAAACATCCATTTAACAAGCTCATAAAACTATCACTTACCAATCTATTACACAGCCAAAAAACGATTTTCGTAAGACGCAATAATGATATGTTCGGGTTTGGAAACCAATAGCCAACAATTTAGATTCTTACATAACACGCCCCTAGGTGAACGGTATCGAATAACATATTTGTAGACGCGTTTCAACGAACATCTAATTATTAGTTAAGCTTAACTTGGGCTTTGTTAAATACAAGCTTTACTCGTACCTTGTTAGTCGTATTAGAGCACTCATCCCCCACAATTCGTACACAAATAACCCAAGGCACTTAGCATACAGCACCAATTATAAAATCCACGAGCATGGGTTACGTCGATGCTTGCTTTAAAATAAATTGAGGCAACAAATTGCAATATCGCTCAATTAGGCACGCGTGTTGCATGGATATAAAATCAGCAATTTAATCAGTCGTATTAAGTGTATTGTAACTGTAAATAAAATTTATTAATCACACTTATTTGCAGTAAGCTCCAATAATGAAGCGTTATGATTTTGAGACCCAATCAACTGAGTGTTTACTTGAAAAATATCGTTTATTATTCACTTAATATTCGTGCAATAGAGGTAGAAATATAAAAAATAAATAGTACTGCTAGAGATAATACCATTTATAAACAAAAATTGCTTGCTTTGCTTGGTTGCTCATGCTAATATTAATTATTTACATATATTTCAAAGCGGGTAAAGGCAAATAATTTATATTAATTGGAGATTTGCATAATCACATTGGAGGTCGATTTTAAGCTTAAATAGTGTACCCCTTGTTTTATTTATAGAAAATCAACAAAATTTTTAAATCACATGTGCCGTATTATCATGACATGTAGTAAAATTATTACGTCTTCTTTCTAATCTCTCTCTAGGTTATTGATTGTGGTTAGTGAGTGACAGTCATTACTCATTATATAAGCGCTGATAATAATCGTAGAAATTATAATAAAATATAGCTCTCTTCGTTGTATGACATGCATTTAGCAATTTAAAAAACACTAGCTGCGCCCCGCGGTTTCACCTGCGTAAGTCCGTACCCCGTAGGAATATCGGGACAAAAAGTTGCCTATATGTTTTTCCACTTGTCCAGCTGTCTACGTACCAAATTTCATTGCAACTGGTTCTGAAGTTTTTGTGCGAAAGAGCAACAAATACACGCACATCCTTAACAACTTTCACATTTATAATATTAGTAGGATAGATAGAATTAATATTATAAAAATTCTGCCAAAGATGCTAGATTTAACCTTTGTAATTTATTAAGAAAAATGCGTTCAGGCCATAATGCAACACGGTGGCAGATGGCACATGTCGTCGAACTTTAGATTCTTTGACATGTCGATTTCCTCGCCATTATTTCCTTGACCGTTTCGAGCAGAGGTGATGTTATCCACATGGGCAGACTAATAAAAAACAAATTATTTCCTGCACGCTCTCGAAACTCCAACTTATCGATTTTTAAGTCCGAGGTCCTCCACTGTGCCATCAATGTATTTATGTAATCCCAATGCTATAAATAGGAAACACATTTTTATGAAAATGTATTGTTTATCTATACTTCCCTCTGCCTAACAACCTTAATTTATGTGGAAGAACGTTCTAAAATAAAACTCTTTACGATTAAGTCATTATATTAAGGATATTTAGTTAAAATGTAAATATAGAAGTTAATCAACTTATGTACACCTCCAGAGTGAGACTCTCCATTATAACAAGCTTTACGAAGATAAAGTGTACTTTGAAGAAAGCTCTTTTAGTACTTAAGTGCGTACAAAGTTTAAAAATTGTTATAACAGGAGCCGTGAATATTTCATGTTATATAGTCCAAATATGAGTTTACAGGCGCTTACTAAACCATTCAATTTGCCAACAGTGTAAGTTTGTTAAGCCCAGGTTCATATTACATATTTCTCAACACTGCAATACTAGTACGTTTGGAATCATTTGCATCAAAACTTTAAATTGGCTTTTTAAAACTTCGCGCAATTCGTACTCTAAAGCAAAATAGAATGTAATAGCATAAAAAAATGCTATGGAATTTCATTTTGGAACGAAAGAATCGTCATTATATTTATAATTTAATCTGATAAGCATGTTTTAGGAAAGTACAGCAAACATTTTTTATAGAAAATTTTGTTGCAGAAGTACCTCGTTTTGAAGACAGCCTTAACAATTTGACTGTATCATTAGGAAGAGAAGCGGTCTTTACCTGTGTAGTCAATGATCTGGGTTCCTACAGGGTAAGTGATTTTCACAATATACTACAATTAATGTTAAATAGAACAACTTTACCGTAATGTTCGCATCACAAATGTATCTAAGTAATAAAAATATATCAATCACAGTAGATATGCAATGCATAAGTATTTGTGTACTAAATAACGTTGCTATATAGCATATATAAGCAATATTTTTCTGATCTGATTTGAGTACATTTCATTAAAAGCCTATAAATTTAAAATATAATAGTAAATGTTTATAAGTTCTTCAATATGTGTTTTTAACTCACAGCATATTTAAAAATATCAAAACATTAAAATATATAGGCCGAAGTATACTCGGATAGTTTTTTACTTGTGATAGTGGAGAGCTCATTGCTCAATGAGTATCTGATAATAATGCCATGTCTTTTATCAAATTCCACTTGAGTATTCCCGTGAACGATTCTATTCAACGAACTGTTAATATCAGGTGGCGTGGCTACGCGTGGACACGCAGACGATCCTGACAATAGCAACTCACGTGATCACCAAGAACCACCGAATCGCCGTCAACCACAGCGATCGGCGGGTCTGGTTCCTCCACATTCACGACGTCCGCCAGAGCGACCGTGGCTGGTATATGTGTCAACTCAATACGGACCCTATGAAAAGCCAGACGGCATATCTAGACGTTGTTGGTGAGTTTGAGAAATATAAAGGATAGAAAAAATTCAAACATGATGCAGGATGTAAACCAGTGTCTTTCGCTATACCAGGGCGATGCCTTATTACATTAAACAGTGATTCCAACTCAGTATTTTTCTAATCTATGTTTTTACGTGTTCATACATAACTTCATTTATTGAAACAATTAACAGCCATCTCAACCAATATGCAACACTATTTCAATGATTACACTATTATAATCATGAAAAGCGCGTTTTTTGTTATAATACATATTATTTATATATACAGATTTTCAATTTCAGTTAAGATTGTTCATTTCTCGTTTTTGATTACGTTATTTCTTACATGGAATAAAATAAAAAGTCCGCTGACTGTAGCAAGTTGGGAGCGAACACTTGAAATAAATTTTCCGTTTAGTCGGATATGGAAAATCTGTTAGTAGATTTCTTCATTTGCTATGGAAATTGAAATAAACCTGGCGATATATCGAGAGCCTGAACTACGGTCTCAAAGGATTAAAAAATAATAATTTTAACGTGTGGAAATGAACGGCGAATAACGAATGTACACAAAATCGAGTGTGGCTTAACAAAATTTACAGTTGTGTATAAATAGTGCTTTATTAAATCGTACATGGGAGTACATCATTAAAATATTATTTTATATTTTCCCCTTTCAGATTACATAATGTTCAAATTAGCGGGGCTGTTGATAAAGAAGGTTAATTAGTTAAATGTGGTGTGAAAGTTGTTAAAAATGGTTGATCGTATTTTTAGTTAGTGATGTTAATAAAGGTGATAATCGTTCACAGTTCTTATTGATAATTCAAAACTCCGGTATGGCGTGAGACGAGGGTTCGAATCTTGACTCATAATCGATTTTTCTCTGTTATGCATAATTTTCAAATATTTACATCCATATTATGATAGACTTTTATACGTTAATTAATGATCAGGAGGGAGTGCTTGTATTGAAATCTTCAATACAAATTGAAATAAAAAATAAAATACTGACTTTGTATTTCTATGGATTAAATTTTAATAACGAACAGTCATTGCATAATATTGTAAAATATTATTAAATTTAAATCAATACATAGATTATGGACAACTAAGTAAACAGTTTTAATCTAATAAAAATACAAAGACGAGAATGTTTGAAGTCAAAATTCTTATGTTTTTATAAAAAAAAAATATAATATTTTTCATGTTATCCTCTGACAATAGCTGACACAAAAGAAAATATTTCGAGAGATTTTCACTAATACTTCTGATTACACTTTGTTAATGTTTTAAGACTTTGATAAATTAAATTAAGCTATGTATTTACTTCATGAAAGAGTTCTACTGTGTGGATGTTTCTTTATTGGCAATCCCCGATATTTTAAAATTGTAATTGTTCCTTTAAACAGCTTTTAATAATAAGTGACGGCAAACTTTCTGAATATCGATGAGTATAGATGAGTTAAAAGGTCATATTTTTTAGTTCCACCAGACATCCTAGACTATCCAACAAGCAGTGACCAAGTGGCAAGGGAAGGTGCCAACGTAACTCTAAGATGTGCAGCCCACGGCGTCCCCACACCTACGGTAGTGTGGCGGAAGGAGGCCGGAGATTTGCTCCCCACAGCAAACTTCAGTGACGCACAAAGTAAGGAATATTTCAATTAAATAAACGTTGTCTTTATCCGCTGTATATTTCTATCAAACATTTAATGGTACCAGTAAAATCATTCACAACATTGTTGAATTTTTCATCAGGTATTATCCAGATTTCGGTAAATGTATTTACATTTACTTGTAAAAGATTGTTTTGTTTGTTAGAAGCTTAATATTTTGTTAAGATGGGGTTGACTGATATAGAACCATAAAAATACCAACGTCAAATAAAAAAGAGAAATCTGCGTACGAATGCAGTAAGTTACGAACTAACTGCGTTTACCAAAATATTAATGTTCCAGAGTAGGTCAAGCCCTCACAATACTAAATTTTATTGCCACAAATAAAAACTGCGATTCCTGATAAAAATAATTTGCGCGATAAAGACGAAGTTTGAGATTTATTTAAGTTCTACGTTTACCGCAGGTACGCACGTCATTATGAAACTCCTGAACACCCCGAGTGAAAGAAATTCATGACTTTTGCTTTCTAATTTCATATCTTAGATCCTGCCTCTAGATAACTGTAGCTATAAAGGTTGCCGCTGTCTGAATGATGTCAGTATAATATTGAGGTCGGCAAAGCTTTGAAAATTAGTGAGCTTACCTTTAAGTTTCTGTAATAAGATTTAAGTACGAATTTCACCAACTTTGTCACATATCTTATTGTAAAATCAATTCTTAAAACTAATAATTAAATGATTATAAATATTTCTGTAAATATATAAATTGGTTTTATTATAAACCATATGTTTTATAAAACAAATAATCGACTAGATTTTGATTCTGCTATACGGAATAAATAAAAATCTGTCGAATGTAATATAATTGCTATGCTATTAAAAATAGTAAGATACTATTGAGCGCTATGACAATTAGCAACGAAAGATCAAATAGACAAATAAATGGCTATCACCGGCTATATTTCCCAGACACTTCGGTGAACGGTGCGGTGCTGCACCTAGTTAAAGTGTCGCGGCTGCATATGGGGGCGTACCTCTGCATAGCCAGCAATGGAGTCCCGCCCTCCGTTAGCAAACGGGTCATGCTTGTCGTGCACTGTGAGTACACCACGCGATAGTTGAACATTTAGCGATAAGTTATTGTGATAAATTGTTCGACGATTTTTAAACTGCTATGGTGTTCTGAATCATTTTGAGCGTGTATTTTTAAAAGCTTTCTGAATAATTTTGATATACGTTGTTGTTGTCATTTGTGTTAGTGTAATGCGAAAGTTATAAAATGTGTCTTGCAATTCTAATTGATTTTGCCAAGTTTTTTTACTTACCAGCGCATTTATTTAAAACATATAGATATACTGCAAAACATAGCACATTTTTATATGTATTTTAAATTAAAATATAAATGGCAGTAATAATAATATTTGTATCAACGATCTTATTCATGTTTCAAAATAATTGGAAAACCTCTAGACTTTTGATACATAATTAGTAAAATAATAAAAAGTAAAAAATATTTTTGATTAAGAAGTGGAAAACTTGAGTGAAAATTAAGCGAGTCACGAATTAACCACCTTTGTTGGGAAGCCTTTGTTACTCCGATCGTATATTAATACAATGGACAAGAAATTCAGTGGCTATTTTAGTTCTGAGAAATTTCCCAATTAAGAACATTTTACAAGTTCTGTAAGCACTTAACTGAGCACTGATCACTTGTTATGATTTGTTGCAGTTCCTCCAATAATGACAATACAAAACCAATTAGTGGGAGCCAAAGAAGGCGATACTGTATTTTTAGACTGTCATTCGGAAGCCTTCCCGAGGTCGATAAACTATTGGACGATAAATGATCAAATAATATCACAGAGTAAGTTTCATTGCAAAGTGTAGACAACAGCGAAATAGGGCAATCTATTTAGTGCACTAACTCCGCAACCAAATATAGTTAAATATGTTTTATATCAACAATATTGTTTTATCTTTGTGGGAGAGTGTTTTTTTTAAATACATTCAATCATCGAATATAAGTAAACAAATATTTCTCGAATTATTTCAGAATAATATAAACCTAAAAACGGTCTTAGCTAACTTTCTTTTGATAAAAAATAATCGTGTTTCGGTAATCGAATTATTCGAATTCTAGCTGACAAAAGATTTGAGATTACGGCCGTCGAGAGAGGCTACGAAGTGGATATGAAATTAAAAATAAAGAAAGTTGGCAGAAGTACTTTTGGGACGTACAGCTGTATATCAAAAAACTCCTTAGGAGACACCGATGGAACTATAAAACTTTACTGTGAGTATCTTTTTATGTATTATTCTCATATTTAATTTACGTTTAAAATCAATACCATACAAACTTAACATAACAATTAAACAGGTATACTGTACAAAAAGTGACATTTTATAGTGTCTGTCTCCCCGTAACTACGCTCGCTGTAAAGTATTCAAACGTCGGGTTAATAGTATAATGAATAAATCGCTTTTAAAATCCGTTAGAAAGTCTTTAATTTCTAGACCTTTTATAAGTTTTTCCTTTAATAAGATCTAATTCACCATTTAACTCACGGCGTAAATAGCTTAGCAAGCAGGGACTAACACGAAAATTATGATAAATTTGAAAATCTTTTTATTAAATCTTTTTGTTTTTAAAGGTTTTTTTTTTACTTTTTAAAATTAAACACTAAAGTTAAAAGCAGTAGCCAGGTTTATCTTCATTTGCATAATATGGGACTCTTCGAAAATACCCTATAGAATACGCCATAAAAGTGTCAATAAAAAAACAATTTATCCATGAAAATCAGTAGCCATTCAAAACAAAACTTTCATTATGAATCGAATGTATAAATTCAGTTTCAATGAAATATTAAATCAATCTAATGGACAAGTCGTGTAACGCGATGCCATTGAATTGCAAACTCGCAAATGAATGGATTCTTTAAGCAGTAACAGACAGCCATTTGCTTGAATAGTATTCCTGTAAAGCCCTAGTTACCATGTTCATTTATCCATGAAACACTTCGTTTACATATCTTGCTACGTTATACTTCACTGCTTGTTCCTCGTAGATAGGAATTTCTAGGTCTTAAGTGGTAAGCATGAGCTAGGTTTCGCGCTTTATCGGCCAAAACGTATTCTTAATAAAAATATAAAATAACGTAATTTATTTCATTTAAAACGATATTTGTAATTCTTGTCCTTTTTTTACAAGTAGAATATTTAGTATATATACTATTATTTTTATTATAGAATATATATTATTATTTTATCTGTGGTATAGGTATCCATGTTTGTGAAATAATATGTTACATAATTTTCGTATTAGAATTACGCAGTTTTTTTAAACAATGAGGAGAATTGTTGAAAGTTATAAATATTACCCTCATTGAAATGCGGGTCGATATACTCGTATCTATTGCGTGTCAACAATTATTAAAATACAAAAGTCCCCTCATAAATTGATTTTGCGTTGAGTAAATTATGGATACAAGTGAATAAAAGTTTAGTTCTATGATAAAAGGGGTTTATGATTGGTGAAAATTGAGATTTTTTAAACCATTTAAATTAAAAAAAAATCAAATAATTGTATTATTATGAAATTCATGATGAAATTGATGGCTTTCCTTAAAAATATTTATTGCTTTAAATATTTATCATGTCATGGGGTTTAATTGAATGTTGTTTAATTTAATTTTTCATTCTTATTATTAGTAATCATTAAGGTCATACATTTAAATAGCTAATTAAATCGCTATACCATGGTGTACCTCAGTTATAAATGTCATTTTCTCAAACCTCCCTGTGTGCGTAGGAGACATGTATTGGACGTGGAGTTTTATTGACATACCTAAATCAGATTGTCGCAATCCGTTCGGTTCATTAATTCGACCGTGCAGTTAATTCTAATTTGCAATCAAATTCAATACACGTGAGATAACAGCTCGCAATCAATATTTACAGCTCTCTCGGGGAAATTTGAAGAGATGCAGTACAATGAGGTAGACTTCGAAGAAACGCCAGACGTGAGCGAACTGGAGGCGCTTAAACGCAGCGATGGAAATAGACATAGATTTCATGTGCTATTATTAATAGTTCTACTCGCCATATCATAATACTATTTGTATATAAATTATATTGTTACATTAAACTTTTCGACGAAGCATTTTTATTTTTAGATCCTTTTAAATACTATTGATTCCACATATAGCATGAGCGCTGTTCATGGTGATCTTCAATTCATGTGTAAGAATATTAAGAAAGAAAAGTGCATACATGTATGAGAAAATGCATCAACACAACATTCAATTAGGTTATAATTGTGTACAATTGTTATTTTATCAAGTATTTCATGAGTGAAGCGTTCTATCCACGTATCGGTGAAACTCGGTTTGATCCACTTACGAGCTTTGCGGGAAAGCCGATAAGAAAGCGGTTTCCTACTAACATTTAGTATGTACATTAACGACGATCTCAAATTGCGCGGCTACTATTTCCTTTTGTATTCTTCAAATGCTTTTAGTTTCTCAACATGTATTGATCTTAATGATTCTGCGCGAGTGAATAAAAAATGCGATACCAACTACATTTTTATTGCAACCTCTGAGAGTTGCATTTCACAAAAATAATAAAGAATAAATGAATATGGGAATACAAGTAAAACGTGTGTTTCCTAGAAATATAATCCTTACATACAATATTATAAACATGTTTCTTTTTTATAACACAATACAGCTATTTTATCGATTCTTATACGATTACATGGGATTTACTTTTACTAAGCGGGCAAACACGTGCATTGAATGATGCATTAAAGTGATACTCTATAGATATGGGATAACATAAGGATCAGGTAAGATTATTCGTCACAATTTGTTTTAATTCGAGTATTATATATGTAATGGACACCTTAATAGTATGTGAAAGGTTCAACTAGTTTAATGGTAGAAAGTTTATTTACATATATATATTATAATAAAACGTTTATTGATATTTTACTTTACTACTTAGAAAAATACCTATACTCATAGAAATAGGGGCTATAGTGACTCTCTATGGCATTCCGATTGAAATATAAACACACAAGTATATCTGGGTACAATTTTATCGAGTTTTCGGGCCAAAAGTTCAAAGTATATAGTGTACTGTTTTTTTATATAAAAGTAATAAGTTATAACTTGCCATATCAAAATTAAGTTTCAAGTAGTAACAAGAGAAAATGTATGTCGACCCCACAAAGTTCAGAGTATAAAAACACAAACCGTAAAAAGAGCCAGAAAACTCACTTACGTAACTTTAATTAATTAATGAGAGATTTCATGTTGTTACCACGCAAAGCTTATTAAATCTTTCTTTTATCTATGTTTTTCATAATAATCTAATAATCTCGCAGTGCAGTTGCGGAAATGTAGGGGAAATTTAAATAATCCAAAATTAAAATAAAGCGGAGAGCATCTAAAGCTGCATTTATAAGTGTTTAAAAACCTCTTATTCCGCAGTGAAACTTTAATGGGCCGCTTTACTTGTGCAAATTACCTTCACGTTTAATTTCTTAACAAACACTTCATCCTCACTTACCTTTGTCTACTTTTATATTTAACTTTTAAAAGTACCTTAAACTTTCGATGGTGGTACTTAATGATGTGTTAAAACGAAAAGTTTTAATGGTGTTTTATGATACATAAAGAAAAACTTTTAATTGATGAAAATATTCATTAGTAAATAGGGGTATTTTCGATGCCTAAAAGACGGCTATTATTTATTTCCTTCGAACAACTTTATTGTATACGCAAGTGATAATGACCTAATATTCTAATAATAACGACTCAGGTACCCAATTACCGATTGAATAAAAATTAGAAGACGAAAGAATTAAAAGAGATATATGACGTAACATAACATGTTTAACGAAACATATTATGTATCAAAATATCAAAACATTGGTACATTTTCTTTTTTCAAGAGTTTCAATTTGAAGCATAGGTATTTTAAGAAGACTAACGTGAGACTACACAAATATATTGTTTCAAAGAGCCGGAGCCGTGATATATCATGCACGTCGCGTTCTCAGCAATCTATATTTCATGTTTGTCCGGACGAGGCCTAGCACCTGCGCTACCAACTATATTCGCGGATTCGCCTTCAGAATGTAAATTTGTCACACGAGACGTCCAAACGTGGCACGTGACACCTGTTATCTTAGTTATGGCCGATCCTTACGTAGTACTTGCGAAATGGACTCGCCCTGAATAGTAACTTCATCAGAATTCGTGGTGCGACGTAAACGTTGCGTTCGTTATTTCTGTTTGTGCTCAATTAAGTCTCTATTGCGGTGGCCATTTTGTTCAATGTAATTTACTGGACCGTGTTAGTCACGTATTTCACGGTATTCGCCTATTGATAAAGAAATTCGGAACGAAAATAATGGCAGTTCTTGAACTTATTTGGGTCGATTATTTTTATATTGCCGATTGAGGAAGAGAATGAGAATGAGGAAGAGATGAGTGCTTTGAACAGAGGATAACTTCTTATAAATTATTACGATATAAGAATAGCTTTATATTATTGATAAATTAATGAAAGCAACGTTTTTCTCTTCACTACTCCTTACCGCTACCCTATTATTAATTCAGATTTAGACAAAGTTATGTAAACATTAAAGTAAAACCATATTGTGTACACTCAAAATGGCTCCACACATTATTACAATTAAAAAATAATTCATATTGTAGTCTAAACAATGTTAGGAAGCGAGTATATTAAATTAAATCTTTGTACGAATGCACTCGTGCCCCGGTAATTCGCTTTAAACTTGTACACGGCCACCCCAACCTAATTTCATGATTCAACCGGCTAATGCACAAGGTTGCTGACGCAAACATGATATTCATTTAAATTTCACTACATGTATTTAAAAGTAAAATTAATTTCATCTCATATGTTTCAACTTATAAAGCACCTAACATTGGTAAAACGTACCTATTAACGTTACACGATTATAACATAATTTTATGTTCTGAAGATTCTACTGATACGGAATATTTATACAAGGGCATGGCATCGGCTTCGCGGCTTAGGATGTTTGTATTTTTAATGTTTCCTTTACTATAACAAAGCTGCGTCTTCAACTGAGTGACAGGCTTTATTTAGTTTTTTTTTATCCCTGGCTTCTACCCGGGCAGCGCCGTGCAGGTGACTAGTTATACATGAGCCAGGCGCAAATTTTATCAATCGTTTTCCAAACCGATGGTAAAAGTTCAAACTGTTATGACGATTCAAAAGTGCTTCTATTAGAAGTCTAATTGAATAAATAAATGTTTGAATTTGAGTTTGAGTTTCCTAAAATGAATGCTGACGGATCATTTTCATTATTTATTACAATAAATACATAGGTAAATATATTTCTATGTCACCAGTTTCTAAAACGTATTAAACGACGCTACTTCGTTCAATTAAATGAGCAATTCCATTACACCTATTGTAGTCTGACCTCTCTTGTAACATAAGAGGAAAGCGTTAAAATCTAATGAGATTCTTAAAGCTTGTATAGACTTTCTCAGGCAGCAAAGAAACGACAATCGCTCCCAAAGGACCTGAGTCTCGACTCCGGATGCCTTACTCAAGCACGACTGAAGCAATTTACTTTAAATCTGACACAGGACTACTTCGTGATCTGAAAGTGTAGCGAATTGTAGCGATGTATCACAATTTCATCGATTTTTATTGACTACAGTGTGACTTTATTACATAGAGTAATAACTATACGATTGTATTACAATTTACCAGTTTTAATTCATTTTACGGATCAAAGTCAAGTTTCAAAAAATCATAACTACAAAAAGTTTTCTAATACTCATTCGAAAAATACTTAAAACTGAAGCTAAAACAGAAACAATGATATTCTAGAAACGTATTTCTACTTCATTAAGAATCGCCTGGAGGTTGGTAAAAATAGAATACCTTATGGTGAGAGAATATATTTTATAACAATTTGTTCTCTCCTCGATAAAAATATAATATAAAGGAGGTATTGATACAGACGTTTAATAATCTTTGTATGTATCTATAATTTAAAATAAATACTTCTTTATTATCTCTGTTCTATAATAACACATTGCATTAAATTTAATTCAATTGTAGCGACTTGGGATAAAATTGAAGAGCACAATGTAATTTATGACACTAGATTTTAATCTAATCGAAAAATCAGACCTGTTTTGATTGATGGTTAAAGATATCAAAAACAATACACTGAATAACACAGGAAACGCAAAAATTGAATGAAACTAAATTATTGAATTTTATTGTGCTCTTTTCTTCCGTAATGTTTTTTAAAAATGAACAATAAATCAACTAAGTAAATTTTCTACCTGATACGAGTGAGGAAAGTACAAATTTAAAACGTTTTCTATAATCATCCTTAATAACAGTCAATCAAAAATTAACTGCTGCTAACAAATGGGTGAGTTTTTAATTATTATTTTTGATCTGACTGCGATACCCTCAAAACTCGTTAAAAGCACGATTTCAATTTAACGAACAACTGGCACGTGTTAAAATAACGGCCAAACCTTCAGTTTTGTTACTGAATGTAACAATTTAAGCAATATTATTAGCCTCTCGCACTTAATGAAATTATGTTCAGCACGCACGATCGTTTAGGTCTGAAACAGAGTCAGGTGACCTACAATGGACACTTATTACTAAAATAGCAGGGTACCTAATGAATAAATAAAATCGGAATAATTAACGAGTAATGAAATTGGCTGGAATACGATAAAAACTTATTTTATTATACACATTTCTATGTGGGAGTCGAACACGCTTCGGCACGAATTGAGCCAAATTGCACCAGGAAAGTACCAGTATTCAGAAGACAGAAGCTTTTCGTTCAGTGAGTAGGGGAGCCGGAGACCGGTTTTCTGTTTCTCAGCCTTCCCAGTCCATTACTTTTCTCCCGTTCGCAATCCTTTTCTTATTCCTTATTCCTTTAAAGCGGACATTGCATTTGTAGAGGCACTAAATCTGCGAATGTTTATAGGCGCTGGAGATCACTTACCATCTTACGAACCACCAGCTACCACCACAAAAATAACACTTTATTTATACTCTAACTATTTACTTATGTGCTTAAAATAATGAATCCATCCATGCTGCGTCTATCCTTTATTCGGATTATTATTAGAGTTAAACAAACAGGAATAATGTCCTGCGGTTTCGAGCCTCAATAGATTCACATTATGGTGTAAGATAACGCAATGCTTATTTAGACTTTTACAGTACGGCTTATAGTTTAATCTTAAAGCGTTTTAGCTATTTAACAAGTTTCTTATGTTTAATCGAAAGAAGAAATATTTCAATTGTGTAGTCACAATATCTTCTTTTGCTCTTCAAACATAAAAGTAAACTATTAACATTGTAAAAACAAACAAACTACTAACTACTCCAAACCTTTTAGCACCAGTAGTGTTGTTGGTGTTTCCAGAAAGGTCGTTAAGAAATAATCTTACAAAGCTTTGTGTACACTGTACACGGCACCATTTTTACTTCCACCTTACATTCCCTGTAAAGCACGTCGTGTGTGCAACACCTAAACCATTACCGTAACAATTCACCGAAAGTGGGCTTGCGGGAACATAAACGGATTTGCAAGTGCCGTTTACGAGAACCGAGCCTACATTACATTCCCTCTTGTAATGTTCGCCCTAACTGTTTTACAAAATTAATTAAGAGATAAGATAACTTTAATCGTTATGGCAGAGATAACGGTAACTAAAATTATGCATATTGGGAACTATAGCTAATTGAACTGTAGATACTCTCACACACAGCAATAGAGGACATGTATTATACCAATTACACAAAGCAACTATACCAATTAAATTTAAGGCGATTTACGAAATTAGAGGCAAAGGCGTATAATTATAAATACTTTGCCATGCTATTTTTGGATAGACTCTTAACTAACTGGCGCTAATAGACTGGCTTGGCAGTTTAATATAACTGATTTATGATACATGATGTTATATATTTTTTGTTTTGCCTCTGAAATGTTAAAATATTTATGAATTCCGTTTCATTCAAGGTTTTCAATAACTAACGCCTATAACGTTTTAAACAATTATCATATGCAGTAAATGAAAAAAATATTAGTTACCCAGAAGTTCGCTTCAAAGTTAACGTAACTTTCACATTGGGCTCATGAACTAAATTCACCTGCTAGATTATACGTTATTAAAAGTTTGTATTAAAAACCAAGCAAGTTTACATTTCGTTCAAGCTGTATGTTCTAGGATTTTATGCCTTAAACAACATCAAAAGATATAAATCATATTTTATAGCGGTGGAGGGTAGCCTAATTGTTGTTTGTTTAAAGCTGCTAAGCCGCAACAAAGACTTTTCTCAAGTCTGGATTAAATATTTACATATTTATTTATCGTCCTTCGTCATATAACCCGCCACTCGACGTATGGATTATTTTAATACTAATCGACCCTTCAAGGCTTACACGCGCGAAAAACATCAAATAATTCATACGATTGCTAAATTCTAAACACTTTTCTTCATTAAGAAGAAAGAAACTGAAGACCTATATGGGCCTTTTTACAAAGTCACCACATTTATTCGCTTTATATTATCTCTTTCTTGGATATAGGTAAGATTCAACCATACATTGTATTTTGTTTTATGCAATGCTTTTTATAGGAACAAACTAATCATTTTACTAGACAAAGAGTCTGACTGTTTTTTTTTAACATTTCGTATAAAAACAGTATTAAGTTTTCTTAACATATCTGAAATATGTGTTTGTGAAGAAGCGGTTAGAAAACACAAATATTTTTGAAAGGATAGAGTTAAGTACTTGTTCATTATTTCTGTCGAAAGCCTGTCTATAGATCTGAGTTTTGCCTAAATATTCAGATTTAAACTACAATTTCTTTTGGAAGAAATTCCATGATTCCCTAAGTCAAAACAAAACACGTTTGAAACATAAGTAAACAAGTACAACCGGTTGTCTAGAAGAAAAATATTACTATTAAGCGATAAGACCGCCACTTGTGATAATGTTCCCTAGGTTAAGTCTCAATTTATAATTATTCCAAAACAATAAAGCATAAATAAATAAATAAATAAATAAATAAATAAATAAATAAATAAATAAATAAATAAATAAATAAATAAATAAATAAAATTCAGAAATGAAGGGTAAAAAAAAGATTGCATGTGGAACCTATTACTAACAATTAGGTCAAGGAAGTAGAAGAGATTCGACTATGTTTCGTTTCGGTGAGTGGAAGAGCCGGAGGCCCGTATCGTTTTCCTCACTCTTCCTAGTCCATTCCTTAATTCGTGTCGTCAATCCATTCCTTATCCTTGACCCCTTAAAAACAGACAACCCATTTGCAGCGCCCCCAACTCTGCTAGTATTCATGGGCGGTGGTAAGCGCTTACCATCAGGCCGAACCACCAGCTCAGTTGCCCGCTATTACATAAAAAACTATAGTATGTCCGATATAGACTGTGACGAAACTTGATAGAATTGGGTCAACAAAATAAATACCATCCTAATAAACCAAACTGAAGTTGTAATGTACCGAAATAGCTATTTACGTTATCACTAGGCAAGTTATTAGGCAAACTTCCGTAGCCACATAATTATAGTACATGTGAAAACGAAGTTGAGTTATTAAGGCGCTATATCACCCACATGTGTACACAATAGGCGTAATAAACATAACAAGAAATATAGCTTGGTGTATGTACAGCAATTTAAATACAAATCATATTTACAACTTCCAAGTAAACGTTTAGACTTAAACGTTCTTTCAAATGTTAAGATTTGAATAAATGATGGTATATACTATATAGTTCCATGAATATGAAAAGGATTGTTTTTATTAAATAAAAAAGGAAATGACAATTTGCTTGCGCGCGCTATTGTTTAAAAGCATTTAATTAATGATATGAACTACTTGTATAGTCTTCTTCCAATGAACCGGTCATAAAATCGCTACCAAAGATCAAACTCTAAATTCTATCGTCTCTCAAATAGAGTTTTTTTTCGCTTTTACAACATTTTTATCGTTAATCTGCTATTCTCATATTATGTTTGTATCATATGAAAACTATAACAAATATATACCAGAAAATATGCAGAAATATCATTTCAACTGAATTGAAAAAAAAAGTTTGTAAAAAAATATACATGCTCTATAAGAATATAAACTAATTTCAAAACCATAATTAGGCACACGAAATTGAAAAATAAATTTAAGCCATCGAATTCAAATGGATGACTACGTGGCGCTTATAATGATTAATTATATTAAGGCGACTAACAAGAGCTAAAATGACGTACGCGTACATTATTACAATCAACGAATTAACGGTCTCGGCCGGCTGCGTCGCTACACAGGACCGCACGCACACATGCGCACCTTTCATCGCTCTGAAAAAAAATACGCGTTTTTATAAAATTCTATCGATTATACTACAAAAATGGATCACTATAAAATTACTTTACTAAATGACTTTTCAGAATGATTGCCCGTATATTAGTATGGTTTAAAATTATTGAAATAAATGTTTAGAAGGATCTTTGTGATGATTTTCTATCAAATCAGCAATCTGAAACATTATTTATTTTATGTTTTATCTAACAGACATCTATGTTAAAGCACGTAATATAATTTTTGTTTTTTTTTTGCAATGCATATGATTATTAAATGAATTATTACATAAGCTTTTAGGTCATGTAGGCCCTTCAATTAAATTTTCACCTTTGAGTGCCTATTTCTGGTTTTGAATCGGTTCTATTTTTCTTTTTACTTGTAAATTATTTTCCTATTCTTACTAGTGAAAAAAAATGTAATGCATGCCAATTTTTAATCAAATCAAACACATGTACAACACTGTTTCAAAAGGATTTTTCAGTTGTTGCTAGATTAAGAGTGTAGGTGTGTGAATTGGTGCGTGTTTATGATTATGTGGGCAAGTGAGCGTGAGTATGTACATGTATATATTTGTTGTGTATTTTTACTTAATTATTGGATATATTATCTATGGAAGTATTTTTCTTAAATTATTTATTACCTTTCTTATATTATAAAAATTCATGAAACATTACTTCAATGAGTTTATTATCAAAACTTTTTCAAACAATTAATAAGATCATATTTAATTTGAGGATTATATATTTTTATTATTTATACGAGCATATTTATTCTTATATAGTGATGATGAAACATTTTTAGATAAATGACACTTTTTTGACGAATTTTTTCTAAAATTGTACAAGCCCTCATAACCCAAATTTATTATATAATAAACGTATTTAGGAATTGATCCAAGAATACACTTGAATTAAATAAAAATTTTCTATAAAAGGTGAACCTATACTGTTCTAATTAGTCAGAGGTAACTAATTGCTACAATCGCTGTATAAGCTTCTTTTCCGCATTTCATTTATTCTAAACGATATCATTTTCAAAAAGATTTTATCGAAAAAATGTCTCTAAGAGGATTTACTCAATTAAAGCAAAGAAGGTTAGTCGGACTAAAGAAAAATTTATATTCCTTTTAAATTAGGGTGTTGATAAAAATGTATTTACGGTTCAAAATTAAAATCATTTCACCGTCGTTTCGCGATAAGTTACTTAAGTGTATAATTGCTTTCGTGTGAAAGAACAAATCTTTTTAGAGGAGTTATTGTAAATGGACATTTAAAATATGAATTTTATCACAAAAAATACATTTTAAATTTCTTTTAATTTTTAGTTTGCGTGGTTGAATTAATTGATTAATTCCGTATACATAACGAGTGTTTTATCAAATTTAAAGGTCGGACAGAGCCATCATATCAAAGCATCATAACTGCTATTTCATTAATTTGTATTCATATAACAATAATTTCATTGTGATTTATATTCTTAACACATATCTGTTTTACATACTAATGCTATGCTGTTAGTGACGCGTGTTTAATGTGGAGTTATATACGAGTAGTTATCTTGGCGTTTCCGTGTTAGAATTTACCACCATCAAGCTTTTACACTCTCTTATCCAACAGTTTCATCTACATTTTCTCTCACCGGAATTTTCTACATACGAAAGAGTGCATTAAAAAGAGCATGTTTAGTGCACTGCAGATGCAATGGCATTCAAAGGACTCCAATGGCTAATAAAATAGGCATCAAGAGAGCTACGTGCTTAAGATAAGACGACTTGTACGTGATAACTTCGTTGTGTGCATTTAACCCGAGCGAAGCGAATTAAAAAGGAAAGGAAATGTTAGCCCTCATTCGAGAGTACTCAAGTATACCTATCTTGCAAGTTGCAGTTCACTTTTAGTTTGAATAACTTCAGATTCATTTGTTCAATGTCAGAATGCAAGGTTTTCTATTCGATGGCAAACTTTTATATTGGAGGTATTCTTTCACAGAATTGGAAAAATCCAGAAAATCAACGGACGCTTTTAAAGACTCTCCCCGTTTTTTTGTGTTTCTCTTAATTCCTGCACTTAAAAAAATATTGATTAAGTAATAATTTTCCATAGAAATAGAGCAAGGGAAAGATATAATAAGTGCAAATATAAAAGCCAACAGCGATTGCACGGGTACTCATTATTGTAAAATGTTGAAGAAATATAAAATAATTTTCGCAATTTCCATCCTTTGTTCTTTGGTCTTATAAATACGCTTGGGGAAAGTTATTTTAATTTTCTCCTTTTTATAATGTATTTTATCAATTTTATTATGAGGCATCAATTCGTTAATGGAAATAGCTGTGTATGAATACTAAAAACTTTTGAACTAATCAAATGTTTGTTTTATATCCGGATATCCGCCCGCATGCGAAGCTGTAAGGTAAATACTCTCTCGACCTACAAAGTTCGCAGCTGTCTATTCATCCGCCAATCCACTATGAGTAGTGCAATGTTTTCAACGCAAATTTTTTTTGATGCTCAACTTTCATATTGAGAACTTATATATATACTCCGCGTCACGTAATTTTCACCGCCGAATGAAATGAATAAAGATCATCACAACTTGTTCTCTCAAGTAATTATCATACAGTAATTCTCTCAGAATTCTATTATACTCTTGAAACCGGCATGTCCAAGATTCAAAAGTTCGACGACATGCGACATCAGCCAACCCGCACTTGGCCAGCGTGGTGGGTTATGGCCTGAACCCTCTTTCTTAGGAGGCCTGTGTCCCAGCAGTGGGAACATGTATGGGCTGATGATCATGATGATGATGATGAATTCAGCAGCTGTAGTTGCAAAGTCTACCTTAAATTAGTGGTATACTGGGCGTTGATGTCTCCGTTCGGAAATAGCTTTTCATTTAATTGTATATTACAGAATATTGTGCATATATAGATAAAAAAGCTGCTGAGTAGCAAAGAAATAAATTGCCTACAAATTATTTATTACAACAACAGGTGATTCTAATTTACCAATGGCCAAGAGTGATAATATGACAGATAAATACATACCTGTTAATTATATGAATTTATTATAATAACTTACGATTAACGAATCCATATTAATAAACAATTGTCCAAACTTCCGGTAAACTGTGTATACAAACACAGTAATTTTTGAATTATGATGTTTAGTTCATTTACGTTAATTTTAAAGTGACGTTTTAATTGATTTTTTTTTTTTTTTGTTTTAAATCAAGTAATTCTAAATTCGATTGTGAGGATTCGTAATTCCACACCATTTCAGGAAATTGATCTTTTGTTCGTTTCCCGGAACTTATACGAGTATTATGTCCTCTTTTATTAAACACATAGGTCACAGGTATATGCATTAAAAACGATATTTCCTAGAACGCTGCTTTAATTAATCAGGAGTTTTAAGAAATAAAAACTTTATATAAAACATAACACATATATTGCACTTAACTATGGCTGCCGTGATGACTATTCCATTGACTATAAACACGGAGATATGAAAACGTAACATTTGAAATTTTTTATCTTAAATAATAACAAATAATATGTTTCAACTTTTTCATTATAGTTCGTTATGGATGATATTGAGGGGAACTGGTTTAAATACAATTAAAATAAATCACTCTTTGCATAAGTTCTTTATCGTTAAATAGTTCCAATATCAGACCAACCGCCATAAAAATCAATACCATCCACACCATCTGGCTATATGCTTAGCGCTCCACCACCGTACACTTCACTCGCAAATTCCTTGCGCGTACATTCACTGTGCTTTGAAATGACCAACCACCTGCGCTATCCCCGGACAATTACGAGATTGGGGCCTTTAAGAAAAGAGCGTATATGTGACTTTATTCTTTTAATCATAAGTGACACCACCTGTGTTACCAGTGTCATGAACACTGCGGTGGTGATCTCATAACATCAGATTACGCGCTTGGCCTTTGTTTGCTCTGATCTCTCTTTCGTTCTCTAAAAAAACCAATGAATTATCAAATACACAATAGACATTTGCATCGCATTGTATAAAAAACTTTTTTATAACAACGTTTAATTTTCATTATATGCACCCCCAGTGGCTTGAAACTAATCTCCAAACGAAACCTTATCGAAGCAACACAAACGTATATACGCTATGCCATAATATACGTAATAACATTCAAAGCGGAATGAACCAATCGCCTCGTCCAGTACACAAACACGCCACTAAACATAAATAAAGATAAATGAAAGTTTCATTCTGAAGTCGATTAAGCAGGATCAATGTTTATTCACGCATCTATGTTGCCAATCAAAGAGTGCGATAGTGCCGTCGTAGCAATAAACTGCCCATCACGTCCGTACCCTTCGTGACAAAGTATAGTTGCTACTCTATCACGCCGATTAGCTGCAACGTAGACTACAGGATAGTGGTAGGTGTATTTATTCCATTTTTTCACTCACTGCTGAAAGCGAAAGAGCTGGGAAACAAAATAGAAACGTGGCGCTCGAGGTCGTTTGAATATAATTCAAGTAGTCGGATTAACAACATTTCGTATATATGTTATCTTTTAATAGTAGATACTTTTAACTAACTTAATATGTACCTTTGATTATTGTAGTACAACAATGTAAACCTATTTTGAAACATACTCATTGGTTTGGCTTAACAAAGATATGTAATTGAACCCAGGCGTAGATAGCCCCAATAAACACGCCACCCAAAAATGCATGAAAAAATAACTATGTAATACGTATTATTTCTGTAAAACAAAATATTTTATTGTATTATGTACGCAGTAAATAGATAAATAAATTATTCATCAACCTCCTAGATCTGTTGTGTATCTGTATTGTGTAGTCTGTAACGCTATTACTCGAACGAGCACGGAACGTTCGCTGCACTCACTGATCGACGAATTTAGATTTATCACACTCTTCGTGTTTGCTTCACCCCATTACGTGACACAGTGTGTGTGTGATTGACGTTCACTCATATACTGCCTTGATACGAATTGTATTTTTTGGATCTAGTGTTTTCTATAATTATTTCCGTCACAAGTAATTGAATAATTCATATTAAATAATCGTTTATCGAAATAATTTCTTCTTTTCCTTAGAATTTTGTTCAAACTGTATTACGATCATGATTAATGTAAATACACTACCATCTACCATAAACATTGCACTTGGAGCTTTTGCGCTTTTCTAAGATAACATGCACTACTTCATAAAAATCAATGTTATATTGTATAATATAGTCTACATCATTCATGTGATAAATGTAAACACTGAGCAATACCTTTTAACCCTTCCCTAAAACAACGACATTTGCTTCAATTAAAACAATGAATGAAAGCATTTGTAACATAAATGTTTTTAACAAAAATGTTCTATAAAAAGTTAGCAAATGTTAATGTGGCGTAAAAACAAGTAGTGGTTTTTATAAACGAGGAAATTTGAGTTTTCCGTATAAATTAGTATCAGTGTTTTCTTTATATTGTAGCCAATCGAGAAAATACTTAGGTGTTGGCACTCGCCCCCTAGTGTATTTAATTGATGAAGTATTCTCTCAAAAGTGACTGACGATGTCTAGAAAGGAATAGAGTAGAAAGAACAGAGGGATGGGTATGGATCTCTATGAAGTATGTCGCGACATCCTTCATGTGTCTTCCACTTAAATGCCAGCATTCAGTTTAGGTTGAAGGTATGCATGTTGTTACGTTTGTTGTAAATGTTACGTCTATCGCATTAACCGAAAATATTCTTTTTATTCGCTTTTATCGCAATAATATTATACTAGCTGTAGAAATATCGGGATACAAAAGTTGCCTATATGTTATTCAGTTGTCCAGCTGTCTACGTACTAAATCTTATTGCAATCGGTTCAGTAGTTTTTGCGTGAAGGAGCACAAACACACACACACACACATCCTTACAAACTTTCGCGTTTATAATATTAGTAGGATATTCGAGTCTGGAATCTATAAATAATTTCTTCAAACATTGCAATTATCTGTTTATTCATGGAATTTTCAAAAAGATATACGGAGTCAAAAACTGACGTTATAATATGACCATAGTTTTTTAACACAGCGGAGTTTAGTCGTATATACCTAGTCTTGCCATAAATATTGTAATAAAGAAAAAAGAAAATTGTTAACTGCAAATAACATTTATTAC
>NC_052104.1:4287222-4311523 GCF_012273895.1 Zerene cesonia | reverse complement strand
CAGATTCGAAATTCAAATGTAATATTTTTTTATAATTAAGTGTAACAGTATTTATGGCCAGACTAAGTATAATAACAAACTAACGGCGGTGTTTTAATATCTTTATGAATAATAATTTATTTATCTATATTACATGTCAGTGGATATACAATCAACAATAACAGTTCATGTTTGATTTTAAAAATAATATCTACTCGAATTAAAAGTACAACAGATCCTAAATATAAAAAAGTACGCTATTGAAGCTGATCCACAAGGACTTGTTGACCCTTGCATTGACGTTTCCCTCATAAAATATCAATAAAGTTTTATTTTACTAGGCAGCGATACGATTCTGAATGTCTACATCGCAAGGATATGAGGGTAAGAAGCGATAAAGGCTTTATTTTTACGACATATAAAATGCCTATACTTAATCGATCTTCATTGCTGTTGTCGTGGTTTATTTTTAGCTGTTCTATTAAATATTTTAACAAATTAAAGTAATCAGATGGTCTACAGAAATCAATAAATTTCTTGGAATTAAACGCTTGTAATAAATCTTCAATCTTGCAACCAATATGAAAAATATACCATATTATATTACACAATTTATATAACAACACTCTGGTTATTAACATATCTAAAATTACACATAAATTATCACTTCATTTACACAAATTAATCATAAATGCGATATTTATTAATTACAGCAATTTAGAGGCACGGTGTTACGTACAAAATTTATGGCTCGTGATTTACATTTATAACTATGAAATAGCACTTAACATAGTTGCATAAGTATAAAATTAAGTGAGCGTGTAATTTGAATAAGACGTGTAGCAGGAGTAATGGTAACGGTGGTCAGGAAACGGAAAAACAGTGCGGCGCAGTATTTACGGCCTGCACATCCGCTCAGTGGGCTTCATTAACACACGCGGTGGGCGAAATGCCTTTACAATTTGCATACACAAACTGCACTCATAAAACAGACTATATAAAAGATCTCGAACCTTCGATGGCTCTTCCGTATATAACTTCCATCGTATCAAATGATTTTCATTTTCCTATAACTACATATATAAATATATACGTAAGAGGCTACGTACACCACAGATAATATAATACTATCTAAGGTAGTACCATTAACTCGTAGCGTCGTAGGTACGCTGTTGTTAAACTTTGTCTACAACTACGAGTTGAAAAAAGTCAACCTGAATTCAAATAGATTGCAATTTTTTTTACATAGTATTATGTCATTTAACAGTGATATAATACAATAATAATAACAAGTTAGTCCGTTGGAATTATTCCTCAAATTTCAATATAATTTAAATACGCTTTAATTGGCTTAGGTTCAAAATTGATATTATTGGCTTGCTCTAGAAATTTATCTTATTTCAACAAAAATTGTTTTTTGCTGAATATTCATTGTTTGTTTTTCGTATCATTAAAGTTTATTAAAACTCTAAGACAACTTTTTGTACCACCATATCACTGTATTGCTCGCTGGCTTAGATTTGAAACAGATTGTGAATCTTACCATCAAATTTGCTCAGGTTGATCTCGGGTGAAATCAAGGCTTACTTGTCGTCAAAGATTTAAAAAGGATAGTAAGCTAATAAAAATCAAATGTTTTGGCTTTGTCACAAAGCGAAACATCGTGAAGCCCTTATGAAGATATTGAGCGCGCTTGCTTCACAGTGCCTCCTACATACTCAAGTGATTCTTCTTGAAGTATAACAGTAATGTTATACGGTACAGTATAAGTTAAGTTGTAAGTAATACGGAAAGTTATTAGAATGTCGTTGTTTAACGTCAGTATAAAAAGGTTATTGGGTTTTAAAAATAAACTGAAGATATTTCTCTGGCTCACGAGAAGGTCGTGTGACATACACAAGACGTATGTACAATCTATTTATTTCAATATTACTTGTTCTCATATATGTGATTTTGCTATAGTTTATTAGAAGTATATTATAAACAATTTATCTAAAAAAGAATACGTAAGCATATTTATAAGTTTGTTTCATTTTATTATTTTCTCTTTTTATAGAAAATTCAATTCATAACTACTGTTGTATTGTATAGCTATATAAAGTAAATACTCATGCTTGATTCCAATTTGCCTGAAGAGATACAATCAGAAAGGGTTATGAGTTTATGATTTTTCTATAAAATATATTGCCATATTCAATCTTCTGTGCCCCATCAGATTGAGGCTTCGTTAGAATACTATATAAATCGAATCTCACTACACTCAATAGGAAAAGTTTCTATTAAATAAAGGCACGCATCGACTTCACCTCTGGCTAGCACCTCACAATAGCTAATTAGCCAGCTACAAGATAAATGTCTGCAATCACGAACGCCCGTCTCACTTACCACAACCCTTCTACCACTTACCTCCCACATCGTACATTTAACAACAAATTACTCACAAACTAGCTGCTTGCGATACGAAACTTCACTGTGTATGAGAGATTTGAATGTCTTATATTAAATCAAAACTGAAATAAACGCGTCTTAGATGTTACAAGCGAACAGTTCGAGTTGTTTTTAAAACATAGATATTTCAAATTTCAAATGTGATATATTCCAAACCGTCATTTTGTTCCCGGACCTTTTTAGTCTAAGGAAGATTATGTAATGTCTTTATAGCGTATGGTTACTTGAAAATTATGTTGTTTATTTAGTGTATAGAGTAAAATTTAAAAAGTCTTTAGTTCAAAATGAACATGTAAATTGATTTTGTATCAATTTAAATCAATTCGCTATACATAACTAGAAATTTCTATGAAGGTCGGTATTCAAAACAGCTATAACAGCAAATAATAGTGTCATTCAAGAGAATGTCAATGGGTGAACTTTTAAGGTTTTAATGGTAGGGGTTGTCCTTTTTGATGCAAGTCACTATATCCATTGATTTATTATTTTACAGAAAAGGTTACGTATGTTTAAGTTCACCGTATTTCCTAACTCTACTTCAAGTATCAGAGTGTGTTAAATCCGTGTACAGATAAAAAAGCTGTAAGTAGGTACTGTCTATAGATACGATTTAATATATAATATGGATGGCTGGAAATACTCTTATTATATCGATTTTATTGTAGATACATTTATCTTTTTATTTCGTCAATTTTATCATTATTTTATGTAGAAAGTTTGTTTATAGATGTACAAAAATCCCTACTATGTTAATTTTATAAATCTGATAGTAACTCTGTTTCTCCATTTGTCTGTCCATCTATCGTATCAAAAGGGTATTTTTGTGTTATTATATTATATTTTATTGCTTACATGTATTAAGCGTTCTGCTATTGTACTCTCTAGGAAGGAACTGTATTCCTTAACACAGGGTTTTCCTAGCTAGGAAGACAGAGCCGCATTTATGAACTTAAATTGGATTTTTTACCAACAAGTCAATATGTTCTGAAGCAAAATTAATGCCAAAACTTTTAATTAAATGTATGTATTCTATTTATAAAATCTTTAACTTCGCTACTTTAAACATAGATTTATAATATATATTGATCTAGTCGAGTAATAAATCTACGATTGATTTACATACTTTCATTTTGTACTATAATAGTACGATATTATAACAAATTATAATAAGTACGAAGAATTTATATTTTTATGCAGACAGAAAATTGCACATTAAAACTTATAGAGCTATAATATTACAGTTACAGTTTCTATAAGTTCTTGTTTCAAACAACATAGTTCTGTCAAATAAAATATGAAAATCGAAGTCGAATCAGGTACACAAAAAGCAAGTCACCTTTTCGAATTGGCTAATTATCTTAGCAAAGGCTTTACACGAAGGTTCAAATGGACACACAAAATAGAACACGCGAGCCGGAGTGATTACAATAATATATGGCGGCACCGTAGACCCATTCAATCTCGATAGTAAATTTTAATTTAGAAAGGTTGCTTTGTCTAAATAAACGTTGAATATTGTACTATTGTTTATGTTATTTTGTATGAGTAATTAACGACGAAGGTATAGAAAATTTGCTTCATAATATGGTTGTAATATATTATCTATCTATAGTAATATAATTAATATGAAAGTTTATCTAGCTGTTTGTTACGTTTTCATGGTTCTACAAAAAATAATTACGATGAAGTTAAGTCATATTTCTTAAGCCAAATAGATATTTATAAGCTGCTATTTAAAAGAGTTTAACCGCTTTAAGGCGGTGAAATAGGGAATGGTATAAAATGACTTTCACGCGATAACGTGATTGAATTCTAGTGTTATTTAATAATGTTATATATAAGTTTAGTTTTTTATGTGGTAGTAGAGCATGTTTCGTCAGGAATAGACCAGCTATAAAAAAAGAATTATGCGTTAAAAAAACACGGTTTCCATAAAAAATTGTAACTATGTAATGTGTCATCATCAGCCCATATAAGTTCCCACTTCCCACAGGCCATAATCACCATGACCAAGTGCACTTGGCAGATGACACATGTCGGCGAACTTTTGTTTCTTCGTCATGCCGGTTATGTTACGATGTTTTACTTCGCCGTTTCGTGCAGTGGTGATGTTATCTACATGCGCAGATAAATAGAAAATTCTTTGTTTCACGCTCACCCGGTCTCGAACCTCCCAGTTTACGATTTAAGTTTATAAAGTATAGTATATATATATATATATATATATATATATATAGTATATAGTAACCACTGAGCCAACACTGTACATACTCATCTGAGCGTGTATTTCACGAATCATCTAAAACGTCAATATAGCTAAGTGAAAACTTCAAACATAACTACTTTGAAATCCGTTTCGAAAAGTTTTCGCTTTGTAGATGTTTATCTCTCCGCTATTTCAGCTTGTTTCATCAAATATTCATTTCATTAATGACATTAAAACTCTTGAAACAACCAACTTTATAATCTACACCGGTTCTTACTTCTTGTCCAACTAAAAAATAAAGTGTTAAATAAAAATAACATTCATTGAATATAATACTTTTTAAAACTATGTACATGTTCCCTTGGATTTGAACATTGTTTATACTTAGACTTACAAAATTCTTACACACGTTACATATATGTATTTCTATACAAGGCTATATGTACTTCTATTTTTGGCAATGTGTAAACAGTTTAGAGCATAGTCAACTGAGCTAGTATTTTGCCTGATGGCAATCGATGACTACAGCCTAGGAAGAGATAGGCACCAGCCATACTTGTGTACTTAATGTTTTGAAAAAGTACAAATACATATGTTATAGTGATTGAAGATTGATGCTAAAACTATATCCCGGACATTGGCAATAAACATTTTACAAATCTATTAAACCTATCTCAAGAAGAATAAAAAATCAACGAGACGGTGCGCCTGCACACAACAGTAGTAATTTCCATAGCTTACCATAATGTATTTTCAATACACGGATAGCGGCATGATCTGATCTGATTCTAGACTATTTATATAGAATCATTTCTAAAAAAATTTAGAAAGACTTATAAGAATGTAGATGTGATATTTCGGGAGTTTATAGTAAAAGGAACCGTTCGGTGTACGTTTTATTTCCAAGATAAAGACACAAAGGGCGCGCGTACAGATTACAAATATTTTTATGTACCCTCTATGCAAAGTTAACAAATACAGATTATACATACCTCACAGTAGAAAAGCTAAAGTTTGAGGTGAATGTAACAAGGAAAATTCACCACAATAGTTTCAATAGAAGGCAACTCGAAATGAATCTCAGAAGAGAATCAATTTGTGTGTCCAGAACAGGAGTTTCATTTTGAACAATTCATTAGTTAAATAGTGTTAAATTGGGGATTGTGTGTGTTAAACTTATCCTTATCCTTATCGGAATGAATATCTGGATAGATGATGTGGTAAAAACTTTCTTCATGTTTACATAAAATATAAATGTTATTATTATATATATTATAATATCTAGTAAACTATATTTGGTACAATATTGTCGTTTGTGTCTATCGAAACAACGAAAAATTGATTTTTTTATCTTTATTATTAATTTGATCGATTTGCGGGAGGGAAAGTGAATTTTCGAAAATCTTTAAAGGCAGTTTTTTTAATTAACGAAAGGTTAAAGGCCCATAATAATTTCCATCCTTCAAACCTATGAATTGGCAAAATTTGCAAGAATTTCGTGAGTTTCACATACATGATAAGCGTAAGATACACAATAAATTATACGGAATTGCTTAAAAAAACAAAACAGCTACTGCAATAGACGCAATATGAATCATGTACATCGGGCGGGTTAGATAGCCTTGGGTCAGTCAAAATATACCCACAACACAGCGTACGGCCCCTTATTTATGTGCCCAACGTATCGCGCCGACTTCGTTCTGATATCGCATAGAATTTTTTACGATCACAACTTTGAGAAATGGCTGACAATTTTATCTCTTGCATCGTTAACATCGGCTATATAATTTTTAACCATTAGCATTCTGTTCCCGATCAAGTTTCAGTAAGATCGTAAAATTATACTGCGTTTATTGTACGTATTGCGATTGTTTTTTAAACTCTATTTAAATAGTCAAAGGCAAAGCGCGATCAGATGAATGAAAATAAACAAATTCGTATCTTGATCCTTAATATCAAACATTTTGTTATAATGAAGATGAAGAATATAACTTTATTAAAACGATTGCGAAAGTACTGGAGTCGTCACAGCTCAGTCCGGTGCATAATGGCAAAGATAATGATGTCAAGAGGCGGAAGAAGCAATTACGATCTCGACCCGTCTGCAATCACGTCATGATATTTCTACAACACAGCTACAAGGTAATTTAAAGATTATACCGTCAGAATATTATTGTGGAGAGGTTCTTGGCGGTCGCCCTGAATACTTTTGCTCTGTGCCATTTTAATTTGAAATAAATTTAATCGGCTTTGAACAATATAGCATACTTGTAAAAGCTATTAATTAATTTGAACGATTAACTTAACTGCCTTCAAATTATTACAACTAAACCAAATTTAAATGGGACTACACGGAAGGTGTCAGATATCAAATAAAAAAAGAATCACCAGAATCGGTTCATCCAGTCAAAAGTTTGGAGTTATCAAACACAAAAAATACAATCGGACGAGAACTCCTTTTTTGTCTCATGTCAAATTCTGTAAATTCAACATATTGCTGCTCTGAAATCGGACTGACGAGATTTATACATTGTTGTTTATCTATTCCTTTGTGGTTTATGTTGGCATAAAAGCCAAAATGTGAATGAAACATATAATTCTATTGTATGTAACTGTTTTTCTGTATATTTGTGTGATAGCATCCTTTGAGAAAGATACTCATCGTATATGGGTATTAATTATAATAATTACATTCAATTTTAATGCAAGAATGGAAAAATACATTTTATATAACATTGTTTCAAATAAACCAATGGGCTCAGAATTATAACCGCTTTCTTTTATTTATATTCAAAACTCGTAATGTAGGCGTCAAAAAATGTAAGTTGTTTAATCTACTATTAATTTAAACTCGCTTCCTGATACGCTTTTTTATGTGATAGTTGACAAAGGAGCTGGTACGTCGCCTGCTGGTAAGCAGCAAGTATCGCCCATATACATTTATAGAGGATATATATAGGGGACAAGGTATAAGGGAAGGAAAGGATTAATGGAGGGAATAAAAAAAGGACTAGAAAGGGTAAGGTAAGGTATACAGGCTTCCGACTCCCCCACTCACCGAAGCAAACATAGTAGCATCTACTATTTCAAGCCAATCTTCTGTTGGTAGTGGTACCAACGCTCGTGCGAGCTGGCTTAATTTTTGCCCAAGCGTTCTCAACTCCCACAGTAAAATAGAAATAACAAAAGTCATAAAAAATAAAAAAAATATGCATACTACTTCTTCAAAATGTACTACTAGGAAGACAATAACAATTATAACACAAATTTATATTGTGTGGTAACGTAATATCAAATTGTCACCTCACGCGTACACACTTATTATGAAAAGCTCCTAACGTGTTCGTATTTTCACAAAGGGTGAATTAAGATCCTAAGTAATTTGTATTATTTCGCTTGATGTTCTGCTTAATTATTCGCTACATTTAGACAGCCAGGTGCGACGAATCTGTATTTATTTGCGTTAAAAATATATTCACCAAGAGACTTGCGTTATTCGGGATTATCATTCAACAGCTGCGCTCGACAAATTCACGAATTCAGATTATATTTTAATTTCGCTATTAACTTGATAAATAATACCTATAACGGCGCATGAATTACGGATGTGAAACTTGAATACGTTGAATAAAAGTTTAAAACTGTTGCGGAAACATTAAACTGGAGAAGTGCCAAGATATCGATGAGCAAAATATGCGACTTAATATAAAACTATCATCTTTTAAATTAAAATCTTTCCGGATAATGCAATGCTGATACACAAAAGATATGCATACTTTACATGACGATATTAAACGCTTTAGATTTGGCAACGTCATTGTTTTAAGTTGCAAATGGTTGCAAGAAGTTGTTAGAAAACAATACTAGATGCATTCGGCAATAATTGCAAATATGACTTCCGCACAATACGCGTCATTAAATATGCCAGAGGCCTGGGCAGTATCGTCATTGTTTCGAGCGGGTCAAATAAAAAATGTTTTTAAAGCCTTTGTTCGTTGCAGGTATATAACGTACGTTCTTGATCGTGAAACGAATCGTGGTATATGCCCGGGGTTACATGTCGTTGGGCATTGCGATCTCTAACAAAGAGCTGCCATCGCCAAACAAAAACGTGATTTAGGAGCGTAAGGAATGAAGGTGTACCTGTACCCTGTAATTATGGGGCTATGACAATAATGCATTGTTGTGCCTGTTATTTGCCGTTTCGCTATAATAGAAGTATTCATATTTCTATTTCATTGTTTGTTTATTACACGTTCGTTTAGATTATAATTGAGTTGGAAGCTTTCTTCCTTATTTACGGAACGAATACAACTCTATTAAAATAATCAACTTCAACCGGCGCCGTGGTTCAATGTAAGTGGCATTGAAACAAAAAGAAATACATAAAAGATTATATTTTTAATTGTGTTCTGCTTGTTGTTCCTATACTATGAAACAAACCTATACCATACTATAGATCTTATGCATAATTCGTAATTATTTATTATTATTGTTTTTATAAAATTAATTAAACCTTCAACCTCAATCACTTTTTTTCAATTAGCTACATCTTTGTTTATGAGAAACTAAATCTTGCCTAACCGTAGCAACGCTACGGTTAGGCAAGATACGCAGGTTCGAATCTTGCCTCGTGATCAAATTTTTTCTATTCTTTCAAAATTTCTCATTTATAAAGCATTTCAATGCTATAAAAATAAAAATTAAATCTTTGTTTATATCAAGGCTAATGATTTAATTCACGGAATCCTTATTAAATTAATTACATAAGAAAAACGATACGTGTTAATTTCAGTCGATTAACCTGGAAAGAATTTACGGTTAGATCTCTCGCAGACAGTGCTTGTTTCAGACCATATCGTCGTTCCAGATCATTTACCTTACCGCTTTTTACGACTAAACAAACATACGTTTCCTTTTTTTCTTTTTCCAAGATGTATGAAACAAACGACGTAATAAATGCTAAATTAAACTGTTGTGTGTTCAATGTGTCGGTTTTAAATAATGTTATTGTATCTGAATTAAGTATTCAGACACAATAACATTATTTACCTATAACCTATTCACATTACCTATAAATTGTAAAATAAACTCGTCGGCCGTAATATTTATTAACCAGAGAGTTATATATTTCATCAATGCGCTCGAAATCAAAGCCTGAATAATGAATAGGCGATATGGCGAGTGGATAAACACTTTATTGTTTGTAATCCCTGTACGTTTCATTTCACAAAACATTTCTCATGAACATGAACGTGAAATTGACGGAACTCGCACAATGTGCTCGATGTACACTTTTCAGGTTTTTAACTGAGGAAATTCTAGTATGTGTACCGTCGTATTTTCACTGACGTGAATGCAACAGCGCTTTTCATATGAAACCGCGTGTAAATATCATAATAGGCGTGAGATAGACAAGCAGTTTATTCCGGTAAATTATGCAATTCACTTTTAAAATCTGCGTGAAATGTTTTCGTTTGAATTTAAATTTTATATGACTATTTATGCTTTAAAATCCCTTATTTTTAGTGAACGCAATAAATACGTACTGCTATCGTTGAATACGTCATATTTTATATCCATACATATAATAAAAAGTAAGAAAAAACTGTACGTTGTAGATATCAAAAAATATATTATTGAAGAGGGTTTAAAAACAGTAATAGAGCACGAATAAAAAAAATGTACCTGTTTGTCTGTTTATCCATTTGTCTGATTGTTTGTACATGCTAATCTCCGGAACTACTAGACGGATTTGAAGACCACGGCCACCTAAACTCTAAGAGATATAAAAATTATCCCATAACAAAAATGGTTACAAGTAATGAGAATTTTCTGCTAAGAGTATAAATTCAAAGATCTGGAATACCTGATATGGAACTCCAAGAGCCCACCTACTCTACAACATGTATAGGTGAGGTCTTAGCAAACATTGTTCAGTCTGATGGGCGTTTTCTGTCAACGATATCTGCGGATATTGGGAATGAAAAGTAGTTCTTACTTCACTTAGTTCAGTGTTCACGTTCAAAGTTCACGTTAACAAAGTCGCGGACACCAGCGAGTGAAAAATATTTTCATTCTTAGTAGCTGAACTGTCACTATCAAATCATTTGTGTAACGGTATATAATTTTATTTTGAAACCGATGTCAATAGAAAAGAAATTAGATTAAAACAGAAAGGAATACAACGAAGATTTGTCAACAAAGCGTTCACTTAATGATTCCGACTCTTTTTCGTTTATATTTATATTTCCGTCTGTTCTCTTTTACGTATTTTGTTTCACTCATCGTAAAAGGGTTTTAGAAAAAGGATTTTTACGCTTCTCCGAGCACGTTTAGTTGTAAGTAAGTATAAGTGCGTGAGAAAGAAACAACTTGCCTGTATACGCTCCATCGGTTCACATATAACTATTACAACTTTCATTTGTCTCATACACAAACTTGTCTAAGTACCGTTATCAACATTTATGTCACTAGCAGCCCAGGCGATGTCCCTTCGGAGTGTGTTGTTCACGAAATAAGCAAGAAACTAAGAATTTCCTGAACAGTATGTGCTAACGCTCAGTGCTTCATTTGTTATAAGGATCGTCGATTTAAGATCAGTAATTGCGACCTTTATCTAGAGGGGCCTCGGAAATTGTTAAAGATTTTTTGCTTTCATTTTCGCGTGCCTTTGTATACGTTTTCGTCCCCATCGCTTTAAATTAATTTCATGGCAACTCGGTCGTTTGTATTTCTTTTGTTTCGAAGGTGGGAACGCTTTTGTCACTTCAAGATATATATTTGACCCGTTAGCAAGTTGCGACGATTTTGAAGCCAGCTATTTATTTGCTTGTCTCAATAGACGCCACGGCTCGTATTTCAGATTTAATCAAGTCTGACAGGGTGATTAACGTCAACGGTTCGTATTCGTGGAGGTATCAATGGGGCAAGCTGGCACCCTCATTTAAACTCCATTAGTGTACTGATTTAAATAATTACTACTTCACGGATAGTTTGGAAGTTTCCCGTTGAAAATGCGTCTTTGTTTTTATCAATTTGAACTTGCTTTAAAGTAAGAAAAAAAAAGATTTCTTTGCCATTTTTGTTAACAGCATTACTTTAAATATTTTCATTTATTTAAATTCAGACATAGAATACAACTGTAAAACTATTTTTTAAAGGATATCGATTTATTACGTTGCTAATTTCTACACAAAAAATGACTGAATCAAATGTTTGTTAGAAAAATATATTCTCAATAGAACTGCATCAACATGCAAAATTTCAACGCCGTATAAAAAGAAAGTGGTCCTCATTCTAGTTGCAAAATTTGATCAAAATTCAAACTGAAAAGCTTTTTATTGCTGCAAACTTTTACAATTGTTTTTGTATATTAATTCATCATCGTAATCGTTTTTTAAATAACTGTCTAATTTTGGGTAAAAACCAATGTTTGGAAAAGTATAAATTCGCAGGGTTTAGTAGCAATGTAGGTACAAGATTCTCACGTGTAGGAAGCAAGGAGTAATCATATTTGGCAATATCGTTGTTACATCTCGATCGCAACTGACTTATGGGCCAAACTTGCACCAATGTGGCTTTGCTTTTGACACTTAGCAGTAATTAGCTCCTAATTTATAGCACATACCTACATACTAGTCTTCACTGCATCTAAATCATAGTAACCATTCGGTTCAAATTAACAGGAGATTTAAGAGATAATAAACTATAAACTACTTGTTAACATAAGAAAATGTTAAATATTGAATATGTCATAACATTTTTTTCACGCGTCAACCTCAGTAATTACTGGAGCGATTTTAAATATTCTTTTATCTTTGAATAATATTTACTTCTATCTTGAGTGCTATAAGCGATATGTGTACTACGGGCGAAACCGGGGCGGAGCGCTAGTAAAATAGATAATATGTATTATCACATACCTAACTCAAAGCAATATTTCAGTTATTAATTAACAACAAAAGCAAATGTATCAAAAATACATTGTAAATTTGGAACGCGAATACACAAGAAATGGAATGAAAGTGTGGAAAAACTAAAATTGGTTTAATTAGGCGGAGTGCACACCTGGTGGCCACTAACATTCGGAAATTCAAAACAATCCATAAAACTGTCCTCTATTTAATCCATTGCGTCATCCAAAAAGCCAAGTAATTTAAATTTTGGTCGCAAAAATGTTAGTGAAAAGTAACTCCATTACCGTAATGGAAAACACTGGGCTCTCACGTTGCTAGATTTTTTTATTTCTAGCATACTATTGCCGCACTGCAGTTACATATACATGTATCAAAGCACTCTTTCATTTGGATATTCTCCCATCTACGGAGCAGGAAAATCGACCCCTATTAACATTAAACTCGACCACAATAGATGAATCGAACCTTTGATGCGAGTATCATAAATGCTCGATGATGTATTAATTGGAAATGCACGCTCCATATTGATAGGTTTTTAATGATACGCCAGTTTCTTTGGTATTTAATAGTAACAATTTATAAAAATAAGCCGACTAGCCGTGTGAAGCATGCAATGCAAAGAGATAATTTTTTTTTGTGCTATGTGTGAAATAAATGTGTATCTGTTGTTTGTAGTGTGAATATTTGATTTGATTTTATAAACAATTAATCATCTACACAATTTTATTTAGTCTAAACAGTTCACTGAAAATCTTTTACTCAATTCAAATGATCAAGCTAACCCAAATCTCAACTATCGTATTCCTTAAGAAAAAAATATTAATTTAGTAAAAATATCAAATATTAACGAAGTTTTTAATTTAATTTTTATGATAATTATTGAGTTTCAACGAATATTAAACACAAAGATCAATCACTTTCCTCTCTTCAACGTGCATTGAACGATGACAAAATTCACTCGTTAAAATATAAGCCGGTAAAAAGTTAATCACCATTTAATATTTGGAGCTTCCTTTATCGCGAATGGAAGTGAATTTTTCGAAACATTTCCTTTGTTCATAAATTTTCAGAATAGATTTATCGATCATCAACAGCGCCGTTTGCTTTGTTCCCAACCCATACAGAAACAATTAATTTTCGTTGTTTTGTATTTTTCTCGCTTGAAAGAAAAATATTTAGTCGTCTAGAAAATTGAAAGAAAGCTTCTAATTTCATCTTCAAAGATTTCACTTTGTTCATCATTTTTGATACATTTTAGACAACATTTTTAACACGTTCTATCGTCTGCTATAATAACACGAAGGGATTAACACGAATTCTTGTTTTTATTTGTTTTATGGTAAATTGCTATCAGATCTTTATGGAAATGCTCCTTTAAATTGTTTGATCAATAAAAATGTATGGTGCATATAACGCAGTTTGTCGATAGAATTTATTTATTTAATTGATGACCTTCTAAATAATAATTCTATTTCATCTTCATTTTATGTAAGGCGTAAGTACGCCCAAAGCTCCAATAAAACGAGGAATGCCGAAAATATTTTATTCTGAAACACAGCAGTCAACTGTGTAAATTTTTCTAAGTATTATTAAATTATTCATCTTTCATCCATGTCTTCTATTTCAGCAAAAAAATCCAGTCATAAAAGGACGCAAAATCGTTCGGTAATAGGCCAGTTGTCCCTGAAATGGTTAGACAAGATTTATTTGAGCATTTTGGGCGGTAATTTCCATAGGTAGTAAATAACGGAACAGTCAGTTCTTCTTTGCTTATTTATCCATTATATTTACTCTGAATACAGACTCACAGTTTTTTTTTTCGATATGGGATTGTTTTTTTTTTTTTTGCATTTTACCAACCAGTTAGTCTTTAAAGTGCAAAAAAGTTTAGATCAAATAAATGCGTTTTTTTAATAAATTTTACTCATAACTACTACAATTATTAATTATAAAACATTAATTATACAGTTTATGTTTCTTTTATACATCTGTCTGTGAAAAATCACAAAAGAAATCATAACATATGACTGAGGATCGTGAATTCAATATCATTCTAAAGGCTAATGCATACCACACCCATGACACGTGTAAAACTAGACTAGTACAATACTTACAAAGTTTTTGTAAACATTAAACAATATGTTTGTTTTAAAGATTGAACTGTGTGTTATAATAAAACTTAAAATACATAAACATACCACTTCACACGCCATTAAAAGTAAATTATTAGAAGGGTTTATGCTCGCAACGCATCTGTGTATATTCTAGTGTATATTCTAGACTATAATAAAACTAAAACTCTGGCCACATGAGAATATGCTAGGAAATTATGTACGAGAGTACTTTGGGTTAAATTACTTTTTCTTATTACAAAAAGAGGCAACACTTGTTCCAAATGCGTTTCTCTTTTATAATAATATGTTATTGTATGTACTTACGATTATACTTTATTTAGCTAGGTAGAAACCAAAAGTTGATGTATGAACCATTAATGTTTAAAGACCCATTCAACCCGAACCTATAATGCTATCGATTCGCAATTATCGTAAGTCAGAATTAATAAAACTTTAAAACCAAATAAAATTATGGTAATATTATGTTAACAGATTTAATCAGATTAAAATATTGCATAGTGTATTTACTGTTGTGTAAACTTTAGGCGTGAAAATTGTGGAAATAATATTACACACCTGATATTTTATAATTCACAAAATATGAATAAACAAATTGATAGAAACATGGGAAAGCTCGTATAATTACATTTTGTTTCCATTACGGCGTGGTTTTCATTCATGGCCGGATGTTTGGTTGTTTGCTTTGCCCCGACCTGCACTGAATCGCAGTGAACGTGCAATTTCCCATGATTGAGGATTGTTTAAACTTGTTATACCGAGTTGATTAATTGGGTGCACTTCGATTACGCGCTACGCTTAACGTTGCTACCTACGTTTTGGCTTAGTTTAGTTCCTCCAGTACGTACCATGTTTTTAAACATTTTCAGTTTTTATGAAAACGCTTTAAACCGATTGGTGGTACCCGCGACTTAACGTAACGTAGCTACATCAATAATTTTGTTATTTTGAGGATATATTTGTTATAATATTTGATCCGGTTCATGTAACGCTGCGTATGGAAACAAAATGTGTTTATATTACAGAACATAGTCTTACTTGTTATTTATTCTACGTAAGAATTTATTTTCTATGTGATGGGAGAAGGATATATTTTACATTTAATAGTAATTCATTTGCGCTTCTTTGTTTGTCATGGATAGAATTAGTTTTTATTTTTATTTATATTTAATAATCTAATTATACATTATTGTCGTGGAGATACCTCGTGTTTTTAGTATATTTTAAACGCTCTTTAACATTGTATTCTAAGACTTTCCGACGGGCGACAAGAATGCGACCATTACCATTACGTTTCATATAAAGTTGCACAATAAGCCCTAATTTGTTTATATACTTGGGTCAAATGGCCGAACAAAATGTCCAAACACCTTTATTGACTACAAAAGACTTCTTAAATTCAATTTGTCACGTGGTAACCTTACAATTTAGCTATTTTTAGCTATATAAATTAAGCTAATCATAGAAAAGTTCTACGAAATAACTCCTGAACAATATGTAGTATACGGTATACCGTTAACAATTCAGTCGCGTAAATTATTTAATAGACAAACAACTTTGACAATTCCATCTACACGGAATACATAAACAATTCTATAAATGAGACCATTCAATGTTTATCCCTCGAGCGATTTTAGGTACTAATCAGTTGAGCTAGTGGAAACTATCTGGAATTACAACATCGACAACATTGTTTTCTTGTAGAAATATCTATTTGTACCTTTATTTTTTGTTGTTAGTATAAAAGAAGCCACACTTATTTACCGGGAATAATTGAATATTGTCGATTGATCTGGCAGTTTGTCCTTATAAAAGTTGTCTAAATAAAATAAGAATAAAAGTATCTATAAGAAGTTTCATAGACGTATTTACGGTTAATAATAATGATATACTAAAAATATAATCAACGATTTACATTACAGTCAACAGTCAACACCTTTATAGCATTGAAGAATAAATTACTTATAAACAATAAAAAGTACGAACCCGCTTGGATAAACACTACCATTAGAACTACTTTCAATCACAGACAACTTAGAACATACAGAAATAACGCATTACATCGATATCAACCAACAGCTTAGCAAGTTTGACAGACACGGCGAGATCTCATCAATAAATCACGGTTTCCACTGCATTTTATCTGTCACTTGTCTTCTAGAGACTTAACGATAAGGAGTTCTTACTAAGTGTCGTTAGTTCTCGAAAAACAGGCACATTAGACAGAAATGATGGAGACATTCGCCGCTCTCGGGTTACAAATTTGAATAAGATTTTACTATTTAAAAGGCTCCAAAATGATATAGAATGGTCGGGATATTTTTCGTTTGTGTATTTCTTGGTACACAAATAGGTGTTTTATCTTCAATTAATGTCATTTTTCTTTCTGATTTCTTCTTTTTACCATCTGATCAGTATGATCAGCGTTAATATTATATTAATAATAGTAAAACGTTTTCTACTATTTAAATTTCAATTACTTTAAAATTGCAATGTTTTAGTTGCACTGTGAGTGCATAGTAAAAACTTGAATTGTTCAATGCTTCGTATCGGAAAATCCTTTAAAAGCTGGAGTTTCCCTCTATAAGAGAAACGTTAAACGCGAAAAAGATATCCCAGTTTAAGTTTATAAGTAAAAAGGAATGTGTTTACTTTGAATATAATTTTCTGATTTTCCGGATAAATTAAAATAAGTCTCAATTATTTTTATTTTACTAAAATCTCTCTATTTCATTCACAGAATGTTGAAATCGAATATTCGATTTCAAAATTCTCTTACAATTGTCAATGATCGTGATCTCTGAGTGCTATGAGCCTTACATGTACCTCGAGTGAAGCTAGTGCAGACCCCATTTAATAAACGACCCCAGCATTTAATAAAATAGACCGTTCATATTACGATAGCTACAGACTTATAACTTTTGGAATAGGATGGAAAAATCGATCATAATTGTTCAACCCAATAATTTAAACTCTTTATGAGGTTACAGCGTCGGTACGTGCAAATTCAGAAATATCTTCTCGACACTTTTAGTTTTAATGTGTTTCACAAGCATATCCAATATTCTTGTCTTATTTAGTATTCCATATACTTTCCATTTATTATCTCCAGAATTCTTTAAAAAGATTGAAGCTCGCTTGAACGGTGCGGGTTTTTGTTTGACTAGTTTATAAGTATAATTCCATTTGTTACACTTACACATTGTAAAATTGCTTTTAAAACAAATTAATTCTGGGTTTGTGATATATCTTCGATGTGATCAGAGCATGATAGAGCAGCTGGAAATCATAGTAGAAATCCTTAGTTATGGATTAGTATTGCTTCTATTAATTCAATGCTATTTTTAACTTGTAAGCGGAAATTCTAAGTGTAAACATCTTGAAAAATCATAATATAAGAAGGAGGTATCCAACCAGTAGTCGCGGAATATCCAGCGCCCGGATGTTTCATTATATTTGTCTTACAAGGTACTGTGATACATAGACTACTTAAATTTAAAATATTTTGTGTTTTATTTTTATATTTTGATGTGATTATTTATTCAATTAATCTCATTTAATTTCACCCAATCTTCACTCACGTTCATAAAAGAAAAAATGCTGCGGAAAATACGGAAACAATTTTTAACGACTTAAGCTAAAATTAACAAGTTATGAAGTAACTCCGTCTACACAAACATCTTTCGTTCGCGTATTTGGAGATAAAGTTTATGAATTAATTTGCTAAATAACGTAGAAACACGAGATTTAAACTTAGCACCTAACTTTGCTTGTTAAATGTTAATTGTTACCAAATAAACTTTTATTGTTTAACATACAATAACGAACATTTCTTCACATCGTAAGTATTTAACAGACTCGTTATATAAATGAATAGTTTTAAATATTTAATCAAGCGTATGAAAACCTTTAAATTTGAAATCAATTTATTATACGCAAATATACGCATTTCCAACCAAATCTCTCTATAGTTAGTTTATTATTCTACAAATCTGCTCGCAGCATATATATGCGATAGTTATACAATCCGATAAGTAATACGAAAGCACAAATACTAAGAACTAAGGGGAGCAGTATGTAACAGTAAGAACAGTTAAAACATATTACACTGGTGATGATGACAAGTATAAGCCGCCCCACTAAAGCGTACAAGAACTGAATAACGTCAAGTGATAATTTATCATCGTTTGTCACATTAGTAGTCACTTCCGGATGTCATTATGTTAAGATACACTAGTGCTATATCATCCATCTATAATGCGCTATATACGTAACAGAATAATAGTGTATGTTGATAAAATTTATAGTATAAGTTCATCACAACAAAGTGCATACTATTTATGTGAAACAGCCAGGGGTTTATTTCAATCTATAGATCAACTCCGCGTTATTTGAAAACTATTATCATAAAATATGCCAACCTAGTTATAATATTTATAACAAGAAAGTACGCTATGGCAAACAAACTTGTGAGCAAGGTCCTAGCTATGTTAAAGATAATAATAACGTTTATAATACCGTGTACACAATACACAGGTTAATAATTAACACAAACATTAGTGCGTTATGCATGGGCTAGGTAAAGTGCGAATAGCAAATCCTAAACAAACGAGCACTTCTATCACAGCGTTGATAACAATCGCTCCCGGCACATCACACTATGTACGTAGTATGTACAAAGAGGCTTAACCGATTAACCAGTAAAGGCACTTGTGTTCAAAGACAAATGATACTGTACCGAATATGTTACGATGTTAATCATATTCAACGTTTCAGGGATATGAAGCTAAGTGTCACCTTTATACAAAGCTAGGCTTGGTCTTGGGCGTGAATAATATTTTGACGAGAATAATACAGTCAAAGAAGTTTAAGTTCAAATTTGGTATTTCAGAAGTATAATCAATTTACTCTTACCATGTAACAACGAAGCGAAGATATCTTTATGATAATGAAAAATATAAACTGCACATTAAAACTTTAATAAGTTTTAATGTATACCTTTAACACTTTATATAATTCCATCTACGCTAGTTATATTAACTTAATAACAAAAAAAAGTAACTTTAATACAATATTGCACAAATGAGAGATTCACAGTTACTATCTCGTTGCTTGTGCAGACACGATTTCAGAAGACGCTCTTAAAATTAGTTAAACCGGCGAGCGACTAATATTTAATAATAAAAGTTACTCATTCTCTGTTTGGTATCACAGTTAAGTGACAGATTCGAAATGTAAATTAAAAAACTTGTTTTGGTTTTATTCATTGGTAATGAGGTCTGTGATTAAATGAAATAAAACAAATTTAATATAACGAATCCATGAAAACGCATTACTTTCGTAGGAAATGGAATGTCATCGATTTATTTTAACCGCCAGGATTGTTCCGAACCATTAACTTTTTCAATCTCAAGGGTGAGCATAAAGTGGTATTGATAAGAGAATTATAATTCCGTTTAATGATATTCACAGATTGAAATATGAACGGGAGCTTTTACTTCATCCCGTAGAACATTAATTCACAATTCGCAGAACCTATACACTTAAGGAGCAAAAACTTCAGTGAATAGTTTCAATGTATTGAGAAGGGTCGCGAAAACAGTTTAAGTAGAAAGGATAAGTGTGTTTTCGTAGCATGTGTAGAGAAACCCGACACCCATTCCACTATTTACTTGTGATGGTGCGATAAGCATTTTCTCTTTCAATGCCATCAAAGAAACTGGCCGACTATTCAGAGCTTCGTCCGACAAAATGTACGCTATATAAGGATATTGCAATACACTTTCTTACCACCCATATTTGAAAAATATATTTAAAGCATGGTTTGTTTTAGTGTTGATTTTTTTTTTATTGAAGGTCGCGAAATATAATCTGTGCTCGCTCTGCCTTGATGAAGCCCATCAAATCATTTGTCGGCATGGCAACACGAAACTCTGAATATTATTCCGGTCGGTTTACTTAAGCAAAAGTATTCTTAATTCGTAGTCTGAGATTTCAAGTAATCATTATTTTCTATGACTTTTCTGATAAAATACCCGATGAGCGTTAAACTTTTGTTCATCTTTTCTTTATGTTTACTTTTTGTATGGAATATTAAATGAACAAAATAGAATTATTTAAATATTTTCTTACAGATCGTGTAAAGATAACATAGTGTAAAATATATCTAACTAGCTGCTCCCCGTGGTTTCACCGGCGTAGGTCCATAGACATATCGGGATAAAATTTTCCCATATGTATTCCAGTTGTCCAGCTATCTACGTACCAAATTTCATTCCAATCGGTTCAGCAGCTTTGCGTGAAAGATTAACAAACATCCATACATACATACATCCATAATCACAAACATTCCCGTTTACAATGTTAGTAACTAGTAGGATTGTCAAATTAGAAATCACTACATTAACAAATATTTAATCGGTACTTTGTTTATTTTAACTATGAGTAAATACATAATTAACTCAGAATTCACTGGATTATATTACTCCTACTACGATTTAATTTGTTCATCTTATAATGCTGATGACTGATTTTTTAATCTTTTATTAAAATTCATTTATCGAATGCCGTATTAAACAACCATTTCAAACATGTGCTCCAATTTCTCTAGTTTATTATTTTAGAGGCGACAATATTATTTATTGTGTTATAATTTATTCGACGGAAAAGCTTTTGGTAAGGTTATAAATAAAAAATAGAAGACTGAATACATACAGTGTCAAAATAAAATAACACCTGCAAACAATTTCGAATATGTTAAACAGGTCAAACCCAATAAACAAAATGTAAGCGGTAACTTTGGTAATAAACTTCTTTGTGTACATTCCTCAGGAGGATGTGGCAGGCAGGAGGTTATTCCAGCGGTTTTCCCAGAGGTTGGAACTCCAGGCTTTGCATCTTGGAATGGTCCTGAAGTTATCAGAAAGTAGTTTTACATCGAATTTTAAATAAAATCAGAGCGCAAACCTTGCTCTAGAGTCTAGATATACTGGTTTAAAAATGCATATCATTGGGATATATCTATTTATACTTTTTTAGATATAAATTTTTCAAAGAAGAAATGTGCATTTTATACATTACGTGCTTGCGTTTCTGCTAATAACCGTTAATAATCCTGTTGTATAAGTAGTCATTATATCATACGATTGACAACCCGATTGTCACGCACACATGCAATAATTATATCTATTTATTTTAAAGTTACACTTTTAAATCTACAACTATTGTAACAATATAAAAATAAATTTTACCTCTTTTCCATTGTATGTTTAAAACTGTTCAAATATAAAAATTAAGCAAATAACTAAATATTGTTATTCACTACGTAATCATTTTATTCACATTTTTAAGGGTTCCGAAGCCTCCGCCCACGTGGGAAATTTTTGTATTCTTCATAATTTACAAATATCACATTTCTGCTTTATCACTATTTGAAATTGAATATATTTGGGAAATTTAATCAACGTCCAATTTTTTTATACGTTTTCAATTCAATTTTAAAAATACAAAAGAGCAAACAAATAGTTTTGAGAAAATATTACCATTACATACATGAATGTAGAAAGAATAAACATTTATTTGCAAAATCCCAACAACCAATCGATATATTTTTAAGCACAAAAACGAATTAAATAACAGAACGTAAATAATACATAAAAGAAAGATGGTTTGTTTTTCTATAAAAATATCTACAAATTTATAACAAAATACAAAGTTAAAAATCGCACTACTTTTAAAAGAAAGCCAATATATTGCAATAAAGTACTCAATCATAACAGATAAATGTGTAACTATATTTATATTTGGAATAGAACAATCAAAATCAAAGCTTATTTCAACGTCAGCGAGATAGAGGGACGAGCGTCGATGGACAAAGTAAACTCCAAACTGTTTACTTTCAATTAACCTCTTGTCAACAACCAGCTCCATACAGTCCATACACTTTTCATGAACAATTTTACTGCACTTAATGTACTCTATGTTTGCTTACATGTACGCCACTCGTAAATTATCCGTTGACAACGCAATTTGATTGGAAAAACGATAATCCTCTTTGTGGTTTTATTATCATTACGTTAGCTATGCTATAACAATTGAGGGTTTGAATACGTAAAATATTGTAGTATTGATATGCTAAAGAGCTTTTATGATTATACCACGTTTTAGTTATTTTTACAATGATTTTTGAAACTGCTATATATAGTATCATTTTTTGTGTTATTTATATATTTCTGTTATTTATTTCGATATTTGTTTTAGTAAAGCGTTGTGTATAAAATATCATAGTTAAAAGCGAGCATAACTACGCTTCGGAAGACGGATAAAACCGGTACCGATCATTTGAATGGATGTAAAACAATACAGAACAAAGACTTCGTTAAAAATGTTAACAAAAAGTTAACAGTCTCAGCGTTGGACAATTAACGGGCATCGCTCAGAGCACCACGCTGCGTTTAATTAAAAACACTATTCATAATACCTTTAAAATGTCCAGTGTTTTAATATCATATTCAGCGATGCGAACATCAACGTCTTTGATGCGTCTTTTTGTAAACTTTGCAAAGTTTGACAAAGTGAAGTAGTAATAGACAGAGTAGTTTAGATATACTAAATAAAGCAAAGTTATGGCCTTTTAGTATGAAGAAAACTTTAGATAATTATGTAATATTATTATATTTATGATATTTAATAATTTACAATGTAAATGTATTAAAATACGTCACAAGAACTCCAATACTTTCAACAATCTTCTGTGAAAGCTTATCCTGAAAATAGATAATAATAGCAAACACAAAATTGTTCTATCGGATAGTTCTTTGGTATTTGACGAAAGATATTACTCGTTAACAATACCTGAAAACGTCTTAACTATCTTAATCGTCTTATCGTTTTAAAATACCCACATTCTATTCGAGAAACTAAATAATAACACAATCCTTACTTTATCGGCTTAGGAGCTACCGACGCCTTTCGGACTGTCTGGTCTTAGGAGATTAAAGACGAGTAACCTTACTTGGGGAAAATATACTCTAAAATGCTAACGTTACATAGTATATTTCATTCAAAATCTCAAATATTAATAACATTACATGCCTCTGTAATTAAAATTACCAGTCGAAATGTTGATATGTTTTTTCATCCGAATAAATGAATATAATAGTTTAAAAATAAAGTTTCGTTTCGGTTTTATGTATGTAATCCAATTTTATTTAATAAAATATATGTGATAATGAACTAATAATGTATATACTTTAAATTAGCATTTTTTATAAGAAAGCTGTATTGAAACAAGTCTGAATGGGTTGATGAAATTAATTATAAAATTATTTTACCATAAATTATTTAATTACAACTGGAATTATGTTCCAATTATCTTAATTAATGTTCTATTCGCAGAAAAGCACACATCTTCGTGATTTCTGAAAATCATGAATAAAGCAAAAATTATGTCATCAGATTTTTCTTGTGATTGATTTATGGCGAACAATATACTCTCATATATATAATCAGTACCTGGATGACCGAGCCTTGCTCGGTAGTTTCTTTTTTTTTTTGTTTTTTTTATAAATTGTGTTTTTTGGAAATAATATTTAAGTACGAATTACATACTAATAAAA
>NC_052104.1:4271574-4286222 GCF_012273895.1 Zerene cesonia | reverse complement strand
GTTGTTCATCATTCTCAGAAACTACACGTTGTGCCGCACGCTGCCGCAAATCTCGCAGACGTTGATCTCGTTGTTCATCATTCTCAGAAGCTACACGTTTTGCCGCAAATCTTGCAGACGTTGATCTCGTTGTTCATTATTTTCATTTGCTACACGTTGGGCCGCACGCTCTCGTGAAACATCTAAATCATAAGACCTTTCTGCTCGTGCAATGTCAGTCAAATTTTGCAAGCATCTTACTTTAGCAGCACGTGTGAGACGAGCAGAAACCTGATCAGTTTGATGACGATGCTCTTCTAGGTGTTCTTGAGACGAGTTACGACTTCGTGAAGTTAGATTATTTATGAGCGTTTTTTTCCAAGATCGTTTAGGCATTTTTAAATGAACACGTGCATCAAGAAGACATAAAACAATATAATCAATTAGTCTAACGTCAAAGCAAACACTCATTAGCTTCGTTACTTAACAACGTCATCTGCTGGAACTTTAATTATTCGCCAAAAAATAGTATTAGTATTACTATTCGCCAATAGATGTTAGGAAAAAAAATATTGTAATAGTATTATCAGAATTGCTCGTTTAAAGATATAGTTTTTTTCCAAGATCGTTTAGGCATTTTTAAGTGAACACGTGCATCAAGAAGACACAAAACAATATAAACAATTAGTCTAACGTCAAAGCAAACACTCATTAGCTTCGTTACTTAACAACGCCATCTGCTGGAACTTTAACTATTCGCCAAAAAATAGTATTAGTATTACTATTCGCCAATAGATGTCAGAAAGAAAAATTGTATTAGTAATATTATTCACCAATAGATGTCAGGAGAAAAAAAACACGAATAAAACACGAATATGACATTTTCTAAAAAAAAAATCCTAGCTAGATCGATTTATCGCCCCCGAAACCCCCTATATACTAAATTTCATGAAAATCGTTGGAGCCGATTCCGAGATTCCAATTATATATATATATATATATATATATATATACAAGAATTGCTCGTTTAAAGGTATAAGATTAAGAATGAGCCTACTTAATTATATAAAACATTTTATTTATTAGTATATTATAATGACATTGAACTTACGACAGGTTAGAATTAAAAATATTCAAGCGTTGATAGATTGTAAAAAATTGATAATTTTGATCAGTTGAATGTTATTTATAGAAAATAAGTTATATATGTATATAATACGAAGACAAATTTACGATATAAATAAAACATATCCATTTCATTTTGAATTCAGTAAAATAGTTACCTGAAATTGTATTTAGTAACTATTTTGTAACTATTTTAATCAATATTGCATAGTGCAAGTACAACTTCTCGCGTTAAACGAAATGTCAACAAACTATTCCACTAAAATACATTAATATGATGCGAGCACCTAATAGGTACACATGCCTGGAACGCGTATTATCCTATATAGAAATAGTTCAATTTTTATTCGTGAGCATTAAAACTTACTTTTCACCAAGTGCACTAATTTATTAGTTTCAAAATGAAAATAGTTAGCCTACAAACTGTTTAAATAATTATCCTGGTTGTACACAATAGATTTAATGCAATATTTTGCAAGCTCATATATCTGTCATAAAATAAGCAATGTATATTACGAAACATGCATAATAATATTCCAACAATGTTATATGTGCGAAGTCTTAAACACGAATAGGAGTTTTTGTAACACTTTGGTATAAAATGTCTCAAAGATAAAAGATTCTTTGATCGTGTAGTTACTCGCATACCGTAACAAACTTATAGCGTAGAAGGTGCTATGTAGAGCGAAAATTGTCTTTATTCACTTCCTATTTTATTTTTACAGTCTCTATTGAGGGTGCGTTAAAGTTCTATTATAATCACACTGTTTGCTATAATATATACAGTTTTATCATATATATGTAAATTTGAGCGAAACATTGTAATGTGTGTATTGACTATAAAATTTAATTAAAATTACGCTGTTTCTAAATGCTATTTTAACTATTATGTTTAAAATATTTTCAAGCCATAATACAAATTTATGGTTTAAACCTCGCACCTAAAAGTCTATATGTCTGTTTCATAACTGAATTCGTTTATAAAATAGACATATTATGATTGATGGTTTAAACAAGCACGCTTAGCCAATAATCGGCCACCTCGCACGGGGAAAGGTACGGCAGCCCCCTTTCAGCGTGAGTATATACGAATATTTCTGTGCTACGTGCCATGAGTAGAGGTGCCGAGCCCGTTTCATCTTTCTTCACCCTTCCCGGTTCATTCTGTTATTTCCATCGTCAATCCTTTCCATATATCGTAGAAGTGGGCAATGCATTTTCAGAAGTAGGGCATACTCGCAAACCGCTAGTGCGGTTGCCCAAGCTAATATAAAAAATAAATTAAAATAAAGAAGCGTTTCTCTCATTATCGTCTATATCTCGTAATTTATGTTATTATAAAATTGACAATACAATCTTGACAAATTGATTACTATTACTAAATGCAATTCTATTACAATCATTTATAACTTACTAGCTTTCCATCCGCGGCTTGGATATTTAGGACAAAACTTCTATGTCCTTTCTCGGGTTTGAAACTATCTTGCTACTACTTATTACATTTCATCCATATTTAGGTGTTTAGATATAAAGAAAAGGTAAACGGACACACAAACAGAGTTACTTCATTATATAATATTATACGTACAATATATAAGATGCAATCTAGTTGCAGGGATAGAATAAACACCATCACGTACATTGACCCAGTAATTTAGAGGTAAGTAGGCAACAATTTTGCTAAACAGAAAATACAGCAATCGTAAAGTACAAGCAGATAAATTAGAGTCTTGTTGACCGGAGTTAATGAAATGCAAACAATCCGAAGCAAATACTGCATCGCAAATCTGCTGCAAGTTACAAGTAACTTGCACGACAGTTCTTTAGCAACTTTTAAAGTTTCTGTCTCAGTTGGAGAAGTTGTAAAAAATTCTTAACAACTACCTACTTTAACATTTATCATCTGTTTAACTTGATAAAAGTTTATAAACTAAATTAAAAGTGGGTATCTGTTATTAACATTACGTTATAGAAACTTAATATTTAATTGCTTCTTTATAAACTTATTGCGATATTGTTGTATGTGGAATTAACGTTGTTTATTTTCAAGTTTTCGTAACTTCAGACAACGATCCGTTTAGCTCATTTGTGGGTACGGTATCTAAAATGGGTTTATAAAGCTATCAGCCTGCCTGCCTATTTTAACAAGTTAGGAATCCGCCAATCAGTCTTGTATAAGTTAGTTAACTAAAGGACATTTGTCAACTTTCAAATATATAAATAAATAGACACGTTTTCACAGTTATTGATAAAATATTTAATGTAGTGTTAAGCTAATTTAAATTATATGGAAACACAGAAATAACTTTTGTTCAGTTCGTTATAGACAATAATTTTGTAAGGGCATAATTGGCTAACATAAACTGTTTCACATTAGTTTTGACTTTAATGTGTTGTCGGGGAAAAATAACACACGCGATCGCCGTGTTTGTTTTCTGCCAACATGTATAAGCTTTCAATGTACCCATGGTCATGTTACTTATTGCTTTATAAAAAAGCATAGCTACTTTTATTATCTTGCATTAGTTAATCAACAATCACAAGAATTTGTTTCCAGATTGTGATTGCAAAAATATATTCAAAACAAAGTCGCAACAGGCATCGTACATAATTGAATGATTTCGTTACTCAAAAATACAATTTTAAATGAAAAGATTTTAACTCGAATGGAACTTCAAAACAGTGATTCTTGTAAATTAGCCTTGTTTATCATAAGTCGTATATCTTACCCACTGTTATCTCAACACCTTACGTTCTTAATTGTCAATATTAAAAGCGTCCACAAAAAGATATCTGTATATGTATGGAAATTTTCCTTTATCTAAGCAAAAATTATCCATTACCATTGCACACGCATGCTCGTACCACGCTAGTAACATAAATCCCTTACGAGTAACTGTTATGGCGAGCGACAAACTGCATATTTGGTTCCTGTGATAACAGAGGTTGATAAGAATTACACAGCCAATAACTTACACCCATATATTTCTTTTCTTCTAATACGTTTTGTTAAGACCGTTGTACACAAGCAATGCCTACCTATTAATAGATAATTGCTTTGAAAATTAGGTGGCTGATAGAATTCTTCGAGCTTTTTTTATTTGACTATATGTAGAATACGTACATGAACTCACTTACTCACCATCATTAATAGTAGTCATGTAGTCTATGATTATGATAATATATACAAGATGCACCTATCATTATCAACTGAAATATATTATTAAATTTAATTCAAACAACATTATAAATCTTGACAATGTTAATATCATAATATTATCTGTGATAATGTTTATAATAATCTTGTGTTGTCTGTAGATATTGACATCATCTCCATTGACAACAACATAAATGCAAGGAAGTTCTTTTTTTTAAATATCCTTTTGTTTCAAGAGTCTCATTAAAATGAATTATTTCCAGAGCTTAAGCTTATTTGAAACATGTTATAGTCAGAAATATGTATTATTTGTTTAATGAATTATTTCTATATTTATGATTAGTGTGCCAGTAAATGACTACGCAATAAATAAGTATAACAAATTTAAACCCGGTAAATAGCGATAATTTAATAAATTAAACCGGGTAAATAGTTAATTAAATAAATTAAAATGAAATCGAGTGGAGAAATAAAATATTGAATCAAACTTATTTAATATTCGCACAGTATTTAGTGCAAAAATATTTTAGTAGTTATATAATATCTTTACATGATATTTTAAACTACGATGTGATATTGAATTGCACAAAGCAGCTAACCATAAAAATAACACTTTAAAATGCTAACGTCAAAATAGTGATAAAATAAAATTTTATCTTCTCGTATCAACCAAAATGCATACAGCCAGGCGATTTAAGGCGCACGTTTACATTGTTAGTGGGTAGGGGCGGCACAACACGATTCGTTTGCAATCACGAGGACGCTCGAAATCTGATTTACCTCTGATTTGTGGTCGGCACCGACCGTCTGCTGTCTTGTGCATGATTTTACAGTGTATAGTTTTACATTTTACAGTGCACGTACTTCGAAATTCTACTTTTTTTAGTATCAAAAATAAATATGGCGATAAAAAAATATTTTATAATTTCACACAAAAAATAGATGTTTTAATAGATTTATTGAATAATAAAAATATGACTTGAACCATATAATATGTAGATCCAACAATTCAAACAATTTAGATTATTTAATTATTTTCTCAGAAATTTGCTACTAGATTTAGTATTATTCTGTTGATATGCTATTTAATTTAATAAATGTTTTACAACAATATAGGTTGATAACTTTATTTTGAATTCATCATAATTTTGTTTAATCGTTACGTTACCGTAGATACTGAGGTAGCAAATGGATTTAAAGTTAATGACTCCCGCCGCCCATAAGTACCCGCACGCTTACGCCGCAAATGTGTTGCGAGCAATAGGAAAATGTAAGCTTTTATAAGTAACAATAATGTTGCAATATAGCTTGAAATGCTAATAGTGGTTATGTAAATGTAGTTCACATTTAGATAAGACAATTTGAATTTTTGATGAAAATCGTAATGCCCGAGCTACTTACGGGCTTAATGCACGTTGAGCCTACATAGATATTATAGAGTATAGCCTTTCAGAATATTTACCATACTATATTTCTTATATGATTTTAACAATCACCCACGTCTGCATGCCCGCATGAATAAGTGCCCGTCAATACGCACTGATAATACGTATGCCTGTTCTCAACTAAGGGTAATAATAAGATTTACTATTTACATAAAAAGAAACAATATTAAAATACCTCCAAGTAAGACTCCTTACTAATGTAAAATTCAAAGTCATTTTATATTTTACATGACGTAATGTTATCAAAATACAACATACGTTTAATACGTTGAATGAACATCACATACAGCTATCATACTGTACTTTCCACGTAACAAATTGACTGCTACACATGTCCCCGTAACTGCATACTTCCTAGATTTAAATTTAAGTTACCGTCAAACTGTAAATGGTACACAACAAAGCCATTACCAGTGAATGCAAGGCCCAATCTTATTTCACAAGTTTAGGGCGGCGCTGAAAGTTGCTCGGTCATCCAGGGTTGTTAATCTTACTGAGGGTATTTATTCATTTTTAAGGAAAATAAATCTATCCAGACTTTTTTAGTATAATCTCAACAAAGTTACGTCATATTAAATCATGATCATCATCATCATCACCATCAGCCCATATATATTTCCACTGCTGGGACACAGGCCTCCTATGAGGATTCAAGTCATAATAATCCACCACGCTAGCTAGCCAAGTGCGGGTTGGTAGATGTTACATGTCATCGAACCTTTGGTTCTTGAACATGCCGGTTTCCTTACGATTTTTTCCTTCACCGTTTGAGCAGTCGCGATGCTATCCACATGGGCAGATAAATTGAAAATACAATTTATTTCTTGCACGCTTCCCCTGGTCTCGAACCCCGAATTATCGATTTTAAGACCAACGGCTCACCACTGAGCCAACACTGCTCATGTTAAATAATTACGTATTTTTAAACATCAGAATGGAAGCAAGAAAACTAAATAAATCTTTAAAGGATGTTAATCCAACCGAAACCCACAACCCGCTCGCTAGCTGCTAATTGCTCTTGTAAAAACTATTTAAATAGAATTCAGTTATTCATTTCAGATTTATTACAGACTTCATCTTAGATATTTTCTTAGAATCGGGTTAATTTATTTTATATTAATAGAGAAAGATAAAACTAACATGCGTAAAATATGCGCAACCCTGCTCTAAAAAACTAAGTCGTATTATTTTGAGGCCAGTTGATTCTTTCCAAAAACTTCAAAAACATGCTTGCTTTTTCATAATGTAGAAAACATTTTTTCTTCATGACTCCATTTATTTAACTTTCTCGGCATTAATTTCGAGATTTTTATCAATTTAATAAATACATTTATTGAATGATCAATTGATTGATCTAGTGAGTTTACATGGAAAGTCCATTGGGTAGATGTTTCAGACACAATGATGGCAATTTATGCGGAGGCAGTCTGATTAAAAAATTATTATCAATATAAAAAATAAATCACACTTACACATCACAAATAATTCAATAAAATAATCAGTACAATAAATATATCTGACTATATCTTGAAGACTTCATTACCTTAATAACCTAAATCAAATTTAACTAATCTGAGTTATAAGCCACAAAGATGTCTTATCGATTGAAGTTATCTGCATTATCTATACAGTTTATCTTTAATGATATTTCTAGGATGTTATGCTTGGAGTATTAATAATAAAATGGTTCCTTATCTGCTATTACGGTCTAGTAAAACATATAAATATATATTTTTAATCTCTAAGTCTGCCAATATTAAAAAATCTGTACACGTTTGAAAAATTTATATGAAACTGAAATAAAATCACAAAGCCTTTATGACAATGGATGATAATTAAATTTCTGAACGCAATAAAAACTGGGAAATCCTCCTCAGTGAATAGAGGAAAATATTAATAAATAGGGAATATTTGAAATCAATAACGACATTGTGATTCAGGCTGATTGAACGTATTATCTGATACCTTCCATCGCGCTAATGTTGGAGAATTTAATCAGTGAGCGGGCGTGGAAGCGGAAGAGCCTCGCTCGTCTGAATTTACGAGCGAAAAAGCTTCCGCTTTCGAGGTTCGCGCAGTACTGCACCGATTTCGTACATAACAATTTAAAAACATAAAATGAAATTGTGAATGTATTGGTTTTATAACACCCCACTATAAATTACGTGAATAGTTTATACGTACAAAAATGTATTGTTCGTTGTGACCATTGTTGTAACTTCCGAACTGAGAACCAAGTTAGATTGCAACGTTTCGTAGAAGCCCTTTAAAAGCAGGCTAGCAGTATTTACGGAGCGAAATATCAATAACACTTCACGAGTTACATGACTAACAACATCTATGAAACATGTATACAAGCATATGTTCATGTATTGTCCTTTCTATTTGAAAAAGTCGTTTAATTAATATCATAGTAAATTTTTAATAACGCTACAGAGAATATGTCATAAAAGAATATTCCAGTTAATTATAATGGCAACAAATATTATTGTGAGACATGATTGTGCCCCTTTATTTGATACAGTTATATTCAGATTAGTTCATTTATTTGCTTACATAAAATCTTAATATAAACTGTATCATTTCATAGAATTCGTAGAAGCTGTACCTCGTAAGTGATGGAGAGCAATCAAAATATCACAACTAAACCAAGCATGACGTAGTATATGCCCAGTTTCATATTTAACTTGATTCATCACAATAACGTATGTTACTTTGTATAGTAATCTATCGTAGATACTATTCCTCGTAAATTCTACTCCTATTTGTATTTATTGCATCGTATTTCAATAGAAGAAAGAAGATGAACGAAAATGCGCTTGACGTATCTGTTTTTTTATGAAAACTTATTTTTAGTCGATAAAACTTTAAATCACAAGACGTAAAACGATAATAATGTAATATATCGTAAAACAAGATTAACTCATTACATCAGCTTTCCTTGATGTCAGTCATTATGTTTGAAATTAAAGTTAAGTTGCACGTAAATACCGCCTTATTCTCAGTAAAGACAGCTTAGCTAAGGAGACAATAGCTCTCTGCGTGACAACTCTGATTATTTTCTCGTCCTGGGTCATATCAAACTTAGGGTATTCTTATATATTACATTATTAGAATGTACTCAAAAACATGCATACCTAATATCACCTGAATCGCAATAAAAATATAAAAGGGACATGATTAAAAAATATGTCATGAATGTGTACGTGTTACTTTTCGTGATCTTATTTTCTTCTTTTCTTTTTTAACATTACATTTTAACTTATTACTCCTGTTATAATATGCTCCATCAATATTTGCTTTAGCTGCAAAGATGACATACAAATGATAAGGCTACCCCTAATTAATATAGGAATTAGTGTTTCTGTAATCATTTAATCGCCCAATAAGTAGTAATAAATAATTAACATCTATTTATATTACCTAAAGGCTACATAAAACATATTTCTCTCTTTTAAATTAAGTTTAGGCAATAAATTCTATGGTCTAATATTACAACATGATGTCTTGATACGAGATTAAATTGTTTCTTATACAATTTATTTGGTGTACTACCTATACATATTTTTATAGTAACTCATTTCTTGAGGGATTCCATCAGATTCTTCGAGAAGTGGTCCTTTAGATTTTGTCGTTTAAGATTTCCTTCCCTATCATATCATAATATTTAATATTATTTCGTGTTAAAGCTGTCTACGTAGACCGAGTTAATGTGCAAATCGTGTCTATGACGCGATGCACAATCCATTAGGGCCCTGTTATTACTTTGCCGACACAAACACTTTACCATTGGATGTGGCCCTTCATATTTTCGCCTTTAAAAGCCCGAAAGATTAAAGCAACATCATGCTCTTTGCGCAAACAACATTGAACATACTGTGTACTTCATATAGCACGAGTACTAAACTCGTGCTATATGAAGTGCTATTATAATTACTGATACCGGCCTAAAATATTCTAACACCGTCGCTATTGGAAACACCATTTGATCGTACAAATTACTATGCAGATTTCCTTATTACCGATATTATAAAATATGTCAGGCTTAAACTGTCAATTATGAAGCAATTATGACTCTAATACGACAGAACAGAACATATTTAGAACATCAAAATCAGTTACGTATTTTGTTGCCTAATTGACTTTAAACATTTTTAACCTGTGTTTTATATCACATTGCACTAGTAGCTATCAAAAAAATCTAAATAAAAATTAATTCAACAAAAACACAAAGAAAAAGAAAAGTTCAACAATTCGAGCATTCTATCAAAACAGTAGTTCAAAATCTAACTTGTAATTCAACATCATGATATTAACAATTCTACGAATTTTGTCGTTCATATATACACAAAACCACAATATCTACACAAATACAAAAATGTAGAACAGAATTTATTGTGTGGTCACTGAAAGCCGCTATTATTTGCAACAATGAGAAAGCTATAGAAGGTTTAAACTTCTAAATGTATTTTGTAGGGATAGAGTTTTCAAGAGCATCAAACACAAAGATATTTATTGTGCATCGGGGATTTAATGTTTAAATCGTGGAAACTTTGGTCTTTGGATTGCAGACGTTGCGACGACTAAATTTCTATACCCACTGATAAGGAATAACGTCAGACTGAAACAATCTTAAACAATTAATGGCACTAGATTAAAACCCAAAGGGTATTATTGTATTATTGTACCTTTTAGTGTCGAATAACAATACATGATGAATATTCCAGTTTCATAATTCGTAGCAAATTTTCAAATTTATTACAAACAAAATTATCAAATACTAGGTAATCTGAATAACATTTACTCAGAAATAGATATGAGCGCAGTAAGTGGTTTTCTTGCAAATTAAATTACAACTTTTGCATCGCAGCCTTCTCAAAACGTTCCATACAACTTCAGCGAGCTTTTGTAAAAATTGTACGGACTGTAATAAATTTATTTCCCTCAACATATGACTAGCTTTCTACAATTCTGTTCATTATTTCATTGTAATACGATATATAATTTAATGAGGGATAATAAAATATTTTTCTAGATGTTCAATATACCAATATTTCCTTAAATTATTATCAATGTATAAATTTCTTTCTAAATAGAGAACGAAAGCTTGCGAAGCGACGTAGATTTCTGAAATTATTGTTGGATCGTCAGGACATTCTTGTTACTTCGGGAAGTAAATGTTTACTTGAATGCAATACTGAAATAACAATGTAATATTCAGGATTCTTTCTAGCAAACTTGCATTTCATTATTTTGATTTATTATTGATACTATTTTATACATATTACAATACATAATTGAACGGAAATATGTTTAAGACAATTTAAATATGTCTCCATTCGTTAATCTATTGTAACCAAAAACAAAATTTTAATCGGATATTCACACCTTTCTTTGTTTAAATTGCAGAGAAAGTGAATAAAAAATTTTGTTCATGCTTTGTTTTATATTCCTTGTACATCCGTATCTTTTTTTGGAAAAATATTTAAGAGAAATTCACATATGATAAAGCGTTTTGAAAATTATCACGATGGAATAGATTTATGTGCCGATTATTAATTGCAATTATATTATACAAACCCACGCACACAATCATGCTTGAATTATAGTTATAGACCTGAATGCCGGTTATATTCGAAGACAATAACATGCAAGCAGCAGCACTTACTGTGATTTCCGTAACCATTATCATATTCATGATAAATCCTGGCCGATAACCATTATACATTCATAAATACATTTTAACAAACCAAAGATCTTTGATTTGCTTTTTACAAAACAATTCACAGTCAGAGCTAAAAGTCACACAGCGGTCAAAATATATATTCGAATTATATCCCCTAATTCTCTTAAAAGCATCAAATTGACATTTTGGACAGTCATTGTTATCCTCAAGAGACTTAATGAAATAAATACTGAGGTGCTATTCAATGAAAGTTTGGAACAGTTGACTGACGGTCACGGACAATACAGCGTCGACAAAGACCGCTCTAACGATCTCGAATTTATCCTGACTTCCCACTAATACCCCCATTCAACAACCCTTTGTTTTTAGGCTTTGATAAAAACCCTCTGCACCACCTCGGGGATCCTAATTTTTATCTTACACTACAATGAAAATAAATACCCTTTTTTGACTGTGACTGTGAATTATCAGCTATCGTTTTGTTTGTCAAACTTAGGTATATAAGAATCTTCAGATATAAATTCAGGAGTATATATTTAAATGTATACCAAAGTAAAAATAAATGTTGTCTACATTCATAAGCTTCAATAATCATCAGAGTTAAAAAAGTTAATCAAATTGCAAGAGGGGCTTACTGTGCAAAAGGTAGTTATTTACGTAAATACGATTGAAATTATATTTTTAAATACATTTATTTTTTACCCATTTATAGTTATTGCGTGGTTGTTCTTCGATATTTGACTAATAAACAAATGACAAGTCTATAAAGCAGTATATTTAAGCAATATGACTGTAAACGCATATAAATAATTATAAGCTAATTACTATAAGTGATGGCTCTTCCCTTTGAACAGATACATAGAACATCTGTTTCTCTGATCGATGCTCCACGGACCAGTGACTAGCTATGTGCCAAACCGCGACTTTGTTTCCGTTGACTTTTGTCCAGAATAATTGTTGAATTCGACCATCCGCCTATGAAGTCGAAAATCATAAATTAACCTACATACAAATATTTAATATGGCACTGTGTGGAGTGTGACACAAAGCTCTTTCATTGAACAGTAATAATAATCAATATTGCATCAAAGTACCATCTCTAGAAACTATGTAAACTTCACAAAGAGAATTTAAATTTACCGGCGTCCTTTCTATTCTAATTGAGCTGTAGCTTAATTAGTTATTATTGTTAAATGGTTTACTTTGTTCCATTGCTTGCCGATAACACCGTTTTAGATACGCATGTATAATTAAACCTAATAAATGTTATAGATTCAGATGTTATAAAAATTCAAATTAATATTGTGTAAAATATCGTCGTAGCAATAGTAAACAAAGTATGCCAAAAGGAAATTAAAAAATCTATGACTAACGAATCTTGGGATCTCATTGCCAGAACACAAGATACTTACTAGTAAAAACTTTCTTCAGCGGTTCTATGCGACTAATTCAGGAGTCACATCTGGTCTCCCGAGTTACTTTACATATTACTGTGATATAATATCTTGAGTAAGGAACTGATGCTCAACTATGCTGCGGCTCAACTGTTTATTATCTTTAAGGATAAAGGATCGATCGGATAAAATAAATATCAATACGTATATAATGAAATAGAGCTTTTGACACGTTCAATATGACAAATGACGTAGGTACCTAAATACTTAACAAATAGAACAAAGATTCCAATTATCCGAAAATATATTTATCGTGTGGCAAATAATTTGTGTAGCCGCAATGCTATGTAACGTGGAAAGGTTTTCCATGTTTCAACGGAGATTTATTAAAACATTATACAATGCTCTATTTTGCTTTTAGCTTACAAATGCGTACCCGAAAAGCAATAATATTAATAACTCCAAGCTTCACCCTTGAGTACCGAAGTCTATTTGCTGATGATCCACGAGTGTCTTTGAAGCGTTTATTGAATATTTTTCGAAGTGAATTAAATCGTGGCCGATCGCTTTAACGGAGCAAACGTTCATTAATCGCTCGCTTCGCAATAAGTATTCATTTCTTCGCCGCCGACGAGAGACGCTTGCAATGAAAATCTGATTGTGCTTTCTTCGTTTTATGAATATCTATCGCTAGCTACCAATTTCCTTTTAGCTGAAACATTCCTTTATTACTGATTTAATAACGTGTATATTTAAAGTTTTTGTTTCTGCGAGGGAATAACGATAATCACTGACAAGATGACGAGAACAAAAGAATACTGAAGAACGAAGAAGATACAATAAAATAATATAAATTGTTATTTTGTAGTTTCGATTTCACATGAACATTCACTCAATACACATTTTCAATATCTCGAGAAATACTTTTTTTATTAATCGACCACCGAGGCGGTATTTTGATTCTACCTTAAATTTATAACCAATTAGCCTTACCTTTATACATTATTTTCATAAGCCGACAATCCAGACCTTTCTATAAAAATATTGAAAATTAGTAGCCCTCATAAATCATAACAAGGAAATTAAATTGGTCATACTTACATTACCGATGTTTTATTTCAGGCCATTAAGCTCTCACATTCGAGAACTTCATAAGAGGAAAGTAAATTACTTATTTGTACAGGGCTATAAAGTCATAATTAGTTATGAAATATTGTTCGAAATAATCTATGTCCGCTAATTAATAAAAAAATAATTTAATAAAAAGGATCATAAGTAATTTTATGATCTATATAAAAATCAAAATAATTAATTTTATGCTTTATAAACCTTTACAATAATTAAGGGAACCAATTAGCATTTTAATAAGTACTGTATAAATCAACAATGGAGCCTCTTTGTCAATAAGTTCAGGAAACAAATTGGAATAAAGGAGAAACTCCCGGCTTTTGCAATTACGTTTAGAATTAGAAATGTGTTTTAGATAGAGTAATATTCTCTTAGTGGCCTGTTTTGCGGAATACTAAGTGACTATTTCTTGTGACTACCTCATTACTTAGAAGACCCTGAACTTATTTTTATAGCTAATCTGTACACCATTCCATTTTAATTACCCTTAGTGAATAAATTTTCTTTTCCTACACATTTTTATGTCATTCAGGTTATATTTTCAAGGGTAACCCTTGGTGGGCTCTACGAATACAAATAAGAAGATTAGATTGAGAGATCATAACATACCTATAGATGTACTATTGAATTTTCTTGCAGTTTTTTGAAATATGATTTCGTTTGTAAAAACACCCGGGAAATTAGGTAACATAACACACTTAATTACGATCATAAGTAAAAATTTTACGTGTTTT
>NC_052104.1:4250367-4270574 GCF_012273895.1 Zerene cesonia | reverse complement strand
GGTTCTCATAGCGAAAATTGTAACATGAAATGATAGGTTTTATCTCATTTCAATTTGTTATCGTCTTTATTTATAATACATAATAAAGTGATATTAACTTGTTTCTTCTTTTATCGCTTATTATGTATTACGTTCTTTAATATTTTATTTTACTGATACACATATTTACAAACATTCTACTGTATTGGATACTAGCGTTAGAAATTACATATTAACCTAGATATCACATCTCAAACAAACAACCAACAACTTTAGTTCTCTATACGTAACATTCTAAGAATTTGTTTAAAACTTACATAAGTATACAATAACTATATGATATTAATATAACTCGTAATCTCAGTCGTATAAACAGTGATGTGATAAAGTAAAATACTCCGATAAGTTCGCAGAAAGGACTTATGGTGATTATAAATGGAAATTCAAAGTTGAACTAGAGTCAAGAGGCAATTCCGGAGTAGTTTTCGCTTTGACATTAATTCACCCAGCTATACGGGCCGTTTGTTTTTGAATAAACGTCTGAAATCTGAACTGTAACAGAGACGCTGATTATTATTAAACAATATTGAGTTTTGTTGATGTTATTTGTATTGCTTGAGAATTCATAGCCTGGATGAATTATTCAGCAATTGACTATGTGTTTATTTTCATGAGGTAAATGGCATTTATTTATTCACTCACCATACATTCTGATAAAATACGAGTACAAGCAATTTGTTAAACACTCAAAAAATTAATTAAGAAATAATTACACGCAGAATTAATTTAAATTTATGCATAAATCGTGTTAAATTGAACACGTATTAAATCAGGGAGAAGTAATTATTAAGGTAAAAATGCCACTGTTCAAGCGCAATAAGAAGATGTGCTCTTTGTCAGTTTTTTTTTTTTATTCAGTTTTAAAATAATGTGATTTTATGAAACATCAATTAATTTACCTACATACTGACACAATACACCTCGTGGCTTAGTGTGTGTGGTGATGGAAACTTTGTCATCTACTATATCGCATTTCGAATGATGGGCGGCGGTGGTTTGAATCTCTACCCTTTTATAAATTTCATAAACATAACCGAATATTTATAATTGATAATTTCATCACTTTCTTTTTGGAGGCTACATGAGCATAAACCGGGATAGTCTTATATTATATAAAGTATATGATCCACTGCCATATGTTTCAATATAAATGCTAATGATATAATACAGTATTGAAAAAGTCATGCCAAAATTTGATTCGATAGAAAAAATCCCAAATATAACACTTAGACTTTTGATGTAAGGATTAAAATACTAACATCATCATCATCATCATCAGCCATATATTGTTCCCACTGCTGGGACACAGGCCTCCTATGAGGGTTCAGGACATAATCCACCACGCTGGCCAAGTGCGGATTGGCAGATGTCACATGTCGTCGAAGTTTGAATTCTAGGACATGCCGGTTTCCTCACGATGTTTTCCTTCACCGTTTGAAGCAGTGGTGATGTTATCCACATGTGCAGATAAATTGAAAAATCAATTTATATCCTGCACGCTCGCCCCGGTCTCGAACCTCGACTTATCGATTTTGAAGTCCGAGGTTCTCACCACTGAGCCACCACGGCTTTTAAAATACTAACAACGGATACATATACGGGTTATATACGGGAAATCATTTTGTTTTTGCCAAATTGTTCTTCAAGCAACATAGAAATTTAATAGGGCTGACTGTATTAAATTACATTGAAAGATTGGTACTAACCAAAGAAAATCCCTTATGAACCACTACCACCCTATTAGTCGGTCTAATGATATTCAAATGAACTGGAGATATGCAGGGAAAACTTCAAACTAAAGTTTTATCAACATTATCAAAAAAACAGAAATAATGAACTTTGAAATTAACTTTTTAATCAAATATGTCATCATTAGAAATAGAAATCTTTTAACTACTCTAACTGCATATTAACTCACGTAATACGTTAGTCATCCGCTGATCATATTTAACACATTATTGAAACGAGAGAAATGAATGTATAAAAATATACAAAATGGGAAATAGACTCAAATACCGCCATTGGCAGTCCTTTTCATTTGTCGCATGTAGCTAAAAACAAACCTTTTAGCAAATCACCCTTGCACCATAACCTGAATAAAATATTCGTACTGAAATGGACGACTTTAAAAGGGTTGTAGGTATTCTGCTTTTTGTAATTAGCATACCGCTGATGAAACCTTTTTCTTTTCGATTTACAAGGGACCGCTGTGATTAATTCTATATACTTTCATCAAGGCTCGCAAAGGGTCATGAGATAAAATTAAATTGAGGAAATATGTGTTTCACGTTTAATAATGTGATCATTTTTGCCTTGAACTTCTGCAGCCCACCTATTTCGCATTGCTTTTTTTATATATGTTTACATATACATTGTGGATTAGGTTAAATTCCAAGAAAATTGGGAATTTTGATTGTCTTGAAATGTCATAACTTTTATATGATATAATATATAAATATATGAAAGCAGGACGAGGAAAGGAACAAGAAGTGTAAATATATTAGTTACACCGATCCTAAGTAATTGCAATCCCCATTTCATTTCTCTCATTTACCGTCAGGCTAGAGTACAAGCGATAGCCCTCAAACCGCATCCATTTGGTGATTAAGTTCAGCATCTACTATGAAGATACATGACTCATAAGAGATTTTCAGCCTTTTGCGACCTACATTCACTTATAGCAATCCATTTTTACGTATATAATTTGCCGATTTTCCCATGCAATGTAATTAATCTAAGCCTTATTCTGTCTGTACTAAAAACCAAATGGCATATCGGCGAGCTCTAATTTATTATTGAAATAATTAATTAAGAAATTTATTTAAAAAAGAATTAAAACATGTTGTGATCGTAATGTAATGATTAGGTAACGTGGTTTAAAAACTTCTTAGAAATTACGTATATACAGATTCGCTAAGAATGACGCAGTATTGTTAAACACAACACTGCACTATTTATTGGAAATTGTATGAATTCACAACGAAAGGATTACATGATACAGATTAAATTCGAATCGCAGGTAAATACTCGTAATATAAAAAAACTGTTAATAGCGTTCACTTGTCCAACGTCAACATCGTTTCAATTCCCTGACTTGAGCACCTCACACAAATGTGCATTAAAATAGACTTTACCACATTTGGATCAGACTGTATTTTTAAATAGAGATTACATAATCCTTGCACAATTAAGGAACTCTCAATACCCATTAAGTGTAAAATAATAATAAAGCAAAAGCTTGGCAATAAGTATAATTAAACACATTAAGAACCTTCATATCCTTTTATTCTCTACATCTCATATTTTTTATCATTTTCAAGGTATATTAATAGCTTCATATTCAACTGGCTATTGTACTCCGAAAATAACCAGAATTTTACGTAAGTACGATAATATGAGTCCAACGTTTTCGTATGAATCGCGATGTATTGCAATGGCGTTTAATTATCGACGTGGTAATCCCAATCCGCACGGTAAGTCACCGTAACAACGAAATCAAATTGTAACCGAATGCATTGACCGCAACGTGCAGTGGAGGCGCGATGTATTTGGGCCATCGCCTATTTAAACTTTTTATGCACATTTACATATATGGACTAACAACTATTTTGTTTTTTTTTTATATTAGGGTAAATAAGCAAGCGTTAGATGATTACATCGCCCATATAAAATGCTGATGGGATGTAAGTGTAGTTCTTCAACTTTTTGGTTTTCTTCACCGTTTTGAGTCGTAGTAATATAAATATTTTATTAGGCTACCGACTAAAATTCGTTTTTTATTTGTGGGATCATGTGTACAATACTGTAACCCCCTCGAATGCAAGAAGATTTTTTTTTACTGTCACCGTCCACAATGGAGCTGCTGAGTCGCCTGATGGTAAGCGCAACCACCGCCCATGAACATTTCGAGAGGCATAAAATCGATTGCAGACGTTACTATAAACGTTAAGACGTAAAAACATATAACTAGGTATTTAATTTTATAACAGAAAATGGATCAGACACTTATCCATAATGAAATTAATTCATAACCTAAAAAGTACCTTGGTACTATCTTCATTACAGTTGTCCTCAATTCGGTACAAAGTTATCAAAGTTTGATAAGAATTCAAGGAATCTTTAGTAGAATTTTATTTCAGTTAATTATATAAGTAATCAAAGATCATATTTCTGAATGAATTTATATCGTACTACGTAAATATTAGTATCTACCTTCACCTAGGTAGCACAGTATTTAAGGTCCAGGTCCAGACGTGCGAGATTTTTTTTTTACTATTTATTTGCACTCTTTCGCGTGGACCCTTATCTGCGCTTCGCGGTTTCATTCACAAAAGAAGCCGCGGGCAAAAGCAAGTTGCTTTATTCTGGTAAGCACATAAGTTACGTCACTTCTAAGTATCATAAAAATCCGTTACAAACTTTCGGATATATATTATTAGTAGGATTAACTCCTCTTTCGGTGAGGGAGGAGAAATTTGTGAGCATGCTGAACATGATCAAATATTTGAAGACAAGTAACGTCTGCTCACCGAACTTGGTTACCGTACTAGAGGACTAACTACGTCCTGACAGATTCCGTCAACGATTCAGATTCAGGGTCTGTCGATAAATGTTTCAGGACCAAATTAAATTGTAGAATTGTTTCTAAACTCAGTAAACAAATAACAATTTAATGATAATCATGTTATTGATATGTTCTTATATATATTTGGAAATAAATAGGTAGATATGACTAAATGTACATAATTTCGTTAGATAGCACTTCAATAATAAACATTACCTACCTCCAAGAAGTTTTAAGTCAATTGATAATTAAATTATGGCTATTCTCGTGATCATAAAGCAGTAAGTAATCTTTATTTCTAAAGTTTTAAGTGCCAATTTGTATAAACAGCAGCTATGGCAATGCGGGTGAAAAAACACTCGCAATGGGCCGGGCGCAGTCTTTGTTCTTCTAATCCCGACTTTTCTTTCAGGCGGCGTTCAGTCAGCTCTTAAATTAAGAATTTATTTCACAACTTCATACTTTTCTGCTCCTCTTTGTGCTGCATACAATGAAAATTATTATCAATTGGAAAACTTTCTCTCCACAATTTCCAGAAAGTATTGTTTTTTGTTTTATAAATACGAAACGTACATTTTACCTTACTTACCTATACTATATCAAATATTGTATTAAAAAATAATTAATTATAGCAAACGTCAACCTTCGAAATTTTTTTTACAATTGGTAGTCGAGTGAATAATTCAGAACTATAATTCTGGTTGATGTATATCTATGTTATTGTGAATCCGATATTAGAGGTAGGCTTAATTCAGTAAAACGCACTTGAACTGCAGCATCGCGACAATTTATAAGTACTGTTTATACAGTCAGTTATGGTTCAGCAGGTTTCGAGTAAGACTGTGACGAAGTGGAGGTTATATATTACTCAATAATTATTCACAAAGACAATTAACTTTTCTTCGTCTACAGACATTTCGACAAAATGTTGGTTTACGTTAAAAATTTATAATGACAGTGATTCATGAAATGTCGCGCTGATAGCCATACCGCCCTAGCAAATAAATAAATATCTCACCACCAGAACATGATACAGACTACATACTTTTAAAAAATATATAGAAATCAGTTAGGTGTTATAAAAGTTAACGTAAGCAAGAACACAATACAATCTGACATTAAATCTTAAAATTTGACTTTGAGGTTAAATTGGGATCGTTGTAAAACACGACGTGGCACAATTTTCCGCACTTAATATGTTGTTTAAAGTTGTCCCTGGTAACAACAATACGTCGGAATGTCGGCGATATAATCTAACAACACCGACGTGGTACGGGAAAGTTTTAAGTGCGAAAAGTCTTAGAAGTTAATGTGTTGAATGAATCTAGAAAGCCGCGTAATGCAAAAGTTGTGATTTGATTTGCAATAGCAACCACTACCGTCTTACATTTAGAGAAACAAGTTTTTGGATTTTTCATTTTCATGCTTATTGCAAAAGTTAAAAACTTATAAATTGTGTATAGTTCAAATATTTTATAAAATGTGAAAGTTTAAAACTGAAGTAAAATTAGTTAATAATTATAATAAGTGGGTATAAAATTGTAGTAGTTAAAGTTAGACTTTTCGTATAAAATATCACGCAGCTTTAAACTACCTATTATACTTGAATTAATATATTTACAAGTCAATTTATAGCTATATTATATTTTCTTCATCTATTTTCAGTGTTAAACCTTCATAGTTCAAACTTCAAACTAAAATGAGATTTCAAGATAGTTTGAAATGTTGCCAGATATCTGTTTCGATTGTATGCAATAACGTAGCACGTTAATGGATTGCGCATAGCACAACTGATACGATCTAGAACCTAGATGCTGACACGTACTATATGAACTACCTACATTCTACACATCTAAGGATAGACTATTGTAGGTACGATAATACTAGCTTTTATGGACTTTTTTTTCGTTTTTTGTTTAGAAAATACTAAAATTATAACTCATACTTGGCAAATAGATTGCTTATTTATTAGAAGATAATGGTACGTTACATACAGCTACATTTAGATCGCTTAAACAATTTGTATCTTATAGTATTTGTGTAATTTGTAAATACAATAGACATTAAGTATATTTACTTTCCTTGGGTCTTTGATAAACAAAATATTTTTTACTACGTCATGAATATCTTGATTTTAATGAATACTTAATTTTGAGTCAATAAGCATATTCTGTGTATTTTCCCTTGCTTACATTTCTAACGAGAAATTATAAATAGCGTCCTACCTTATAATATTTGCTTGAAAATATCTATCTGTGAACAAGAAATGAAAAGGGCTGTTCTTTATTCTCCATCTCCCTTGAAGCTGATGGGTGTACTTAGTTCGCTATTTGACGTAAATCCAATATTCATACCTGATTATCCTGATAACTTGATACACGTAGCTGTGCTTGGAATACAAATGCCTAGCTACGAACCGGTGAATTTTACTAAGATATCACGTTCGCACCTTTAATTAATAAAGGAGGCCGACGCTCTTCGGTATATGTGAATTTTACACTAAACTGACGATAATCTTAATATTCAAAGCGTCGGGTATATGTTGAGAATGTTAAACTCTATTCCTACCCAAGTTTTGCTTAAATATACGAATATATATTAGTTTGTTATAACTTGTAATAGAAAGAATAGTTGGAAATTTATGCAGCTGAGAAAACACTTCTTTGCTGTGCTATTCTTAGTAAATAGGTACCTATAGAAAACAAACTTGCATTTTAAACGATTTTTTAAATTAACCACATTCTCTAAGGAAATCCCACTTGACAGCATTGATCTGTGCAATACCTGTAAAAAAGTTAATGGAGTAAAAACCTCATTAAGAAATCCCGCTAGAACCCGATCGAGCTAGGTAATTTCTTTTTATTGTTATTCGACATAAAAGCCACATTATCTTGTTCTATAATCTAAACGATGCAACTACGAATCTAAAATGCATTTTATTTAGATACCTATTCACTAAGTGTGCTAATTAGCATAGTCCTATATTTCTTATACCTGTTTTAAATATCTATAACTAAAACCTAATTAGAACCCACATTGTATGATCTCTATTTAGAATTAGTTATAGAAATGTAACAGTTTTCTAAAATGTTTTCTGTACACAGAAAATGTGTATATTATAATATTTTCTACGAATTAATTTTGAAGGGGATACAGTAGCCGGAACTTCAATTTTTAATATTTGACTACTCGTCTTTGTGTCTATCTTGGCTACAAAGCTTTATATTATCTGTACAGAAACTATTGTTTGCATTGTAATGAAACCCCTTTTATTTGAATTCATGCTTAGAAGTTGTTTATTTGGCATTTGGTGCCGAATTTAAACACGGTCAAGGTTATCGTGTAAAAGGGAATAATAAACATTATTTAGTTAGCTTTAACTTGTAGTCGGATAAATGAATGCAATAAATGTTTTATGTAGTTCATAATATTAAAAAAACGGAGATTACGAAAGAAAAAATAACTATTTCGAAGTTATGCCCGGGTATAAGCTTCTTTATACATAAAAAAACACTCATTACATTAATAATCAAGCTTTTTTTAAATATTACCAAAAAAGATAATGTTGCTATTTAGTCGAAGATATGCATGTATGTTAGATTTTTTTTTATATAGAGTAATCTAATAAAATAGTTTTATTTATTTCGATATTTGAACAGTAATAATTTTGTGTATAAATTTCATCATAATTTAATAATATTGTGTTCAACTAACAATAAATATTATTGTTGCCCAACGAAAAATACGAGTGAGCGTATTTTGCACATTTTGTTGCCATGTGAAGCATACAAAATGAATGATCGATGCCATAACCAATGTGACTTAAAATTATAAGATGCCTACCCGCACCTTTAAAAAAATAATACAAAACTTCAATTTGAAATTCAATTCATTTCTTTTAATGCCTTAACAACACATATATTATACAGCAAACTATTTTGCAACCTTGACCACGCCGCTGCCGACGATTCCTCCACTGAATGCAACTCTCTTAATAGTTCCTTGTTCTGAGACACAATTTTCGTATGCGTCTTCAAAAACAGTCCCAAATACGCTTGACCCAGCTCGAAATCCTTATTACTTTTCAAAATTATATCAATCATACTGAGAAATTGTTTCATGACATCTATTGAACCACCAACTTCTGGAGACAGGCTTGATACTTCTGCCTCTATGGCCGCGGGGGACATTTCTTTTAGCTTCATAATGCACACTTCATAATCATTTTCACTTTCACATCCGTTTAGTTTCTTTGCGAATGGTGTTAATGTTGACAATGAATCTGGTATAAGAAACTTCTTGTTTGAGTTTTTGTCCTTTTCAAGATCAAACTCTAAGCCAAGACTTGGTATAGTCGGTAAGAAGAATGGAGCAGATTTAGGAACCGCTAGTGGTGTTTTTGGTGCATTTCTCTTTTTAACAATGTCTAGATTTAATAAATTAAGCCACCTTGAAGTAGACTCTCCCGAAAGGGTAAGCAGCTCACTGCTTATTTGTTCTGGTGATTTATATTCAACTTCTCCCAAGTCAATTGTTCCAATATCCTCTATGCTTGGTTTCTCAGGTGCTGTCGTTGGTAATTCTGAAATTATTATTTTATTGAAATAAATGCTGATAGTGCTTTCAAATTGAAACTATTCACAAGAATAAACAAATGAGAATTGATAACAACCAAATAAACTATATTTTGCTGGACTTATGCAACATATTCAGCAAGATTACCTTAACAGGAAGAGCACTAACTAGACCAACCAACATCAAAAATTATTTTATTATGTAATATGTAGGTTATCCCAGAGTACTATAGGCTTTATGTGTACCTCAAACTAAGTTTGGCCAGACCGCGAGTTGAAATACTGTGTGATGTGAAACGCGCTAAGCCTATTCCATCTACCATATAACCAATAGAGATGAAATGCTGTATCCCACCAGTGTTTCTTCACTTATCAAATGAAAATAAACAAGTAAAAAAACATAAAAACTCTTTTTTAATTTCTAGAATTTAGTTAATTCGATATCTAACATTTCCTCTCGACTAGTTATATGCTTGATGTGCTGTTTACATATCCCACATCTACATTATATAAATGAATTATAAATATACAATATACAAACACAAATGCCCACAACTGGACATGAGACTTCTAAGACTCATTCGCCTACACATATATCAACAAAATGTATGTTAAATGAAAATTATGAAATACTTACTCAATTTCGGAATATTTGCCTCTGTTCTCTCTATAGGCTTTAAGAAAATTCTTTCATACAAATGTTTGTTAGCCCAAAGAAAAATTCCCAATTCGCCTACATGAGTTGTCGCCAAGAAGTCGCCCGTAGGCGACATACTTAATGAAGTACACGGCTCTTCAACCTACAAAAATTATTTGAATAAAATTCAACCAATTTCCTAATTATTACAACATATAAAAGTACAGAAACAACATTTAAAATATCATAAACCGTAACAAGCTTGCTTCAATATTTAAACGTATAAATGACAATAACAGGTCCCAAAAATGTTATTTTACAATCTATAAATATAATAATATATTATAATAGTTAAAAAAAACTAAAAAACACGCTTTTATCATATTTTGCAAATTGAAAAATGGAATCATTTTATCAAATTAGTGTATTGTCATCGGTCCTCAATAAATCTACAAAGTTTGAACGAAATCTGGCCGTTTAAAGTGGGTCAAAATCGCGCCCAAAGAAGTCGGTTACAAACAAACATACAGGTGAAGCTAATAAAAAGCGTGTAAAAATGAAACCCGTTTTCCTTGGTCACGGCATCACGCATGAACGGCTGGACCGATTTCACCATTAGAAAGCTGCAATTACACTGAATGACGTAGGCTATAATATATGTACCACGGGTAAAACCGGGGCAAATAGCTAGTGTTCAATAAAAAAACAATATTCAACGAATGAACTCACCGAAAATATATCAACTAATTTTCCGCTAGGTATATCCCAAGTACATACAGTCGAGTCCATTGAAGCACTCACAAGCCATCTGAAAATTATATTATTGTTAAAGTTTCAATAAAACATTCAGTAATGACTAAAATCTGTCTGTAAAGGTCTAAAAAGTAAATTAACGGAGACGCGTGTGTCGGTATTTTAGCGGCACGTCTCATCACACGCGTAAACACAAACTTATAGCAATACTGGCTGGCCTGGCAAAGCTGTTCTGCCGTACTCTTATGATCTAGGAGTATAAAAAATAGATGTTGATCGATTCTCAGACCAACATGATACGTATACAAAATGTTATCGATCTTATCGAGAATCGGTCGAGCCGTTTCGGAGGAGTATGGGAACGAACGATATTGTTGAGAAGTTCATATTATATTAGATACAATGTCGTTAATAAAAAGAGTGGCGATGCAAAGCTCGCGGCGGGTATCGCTGCAGCGCACTCGGGATGCTAAGGCACAAACATTTTTTTTCTGGCTACATTTTTGAAGTGATATATTTTGAGAAATTTTGATATATTTTTTTTTTATGTCATAGCGGGCAACTGAGCTGGTGGTTCGCCTGATGGTAAACGATCACCACCGCCCATGAACATTCGCAAAGTGCCTCTGCGATTGCGCTGCCCGCTTTTAGTGGGTAAGGGAAAAGGAACGGATTCATGACAGGAAAGAAGGAATGGACTGGGAAGGTTGAGGAAAAGGAAATAGACCACCGGCTCCCCCACTCACCGTACGAAACACAGTGGCATGCCACTATTTCACGCCGGTTTTCTGTGGGGGTGTGGTACTTCCCCGGTGCGAGCTGGCCCAATTCGTGCCGAAGCGTGCTCGACTCCCACAATAGCGTGCTCGACTCCCACAATAAGCGATATCTTAAAGCGATATCTTCTCATGGGTGGGTAAACGGATGACATAACGCGTAATGCGTTAGTCAGTTCCCATTTTCTTACACATACGGTTAGATTAGTATATGTTACCACTTCTGTTGGGTGTACCATACACTTTTTTATAATAATGGATCTTTAATGACAATATTTGGGTGAGTTAAACATATTGAACTTTAATATATTTACCTGCTCTGAGAATCAAAGTCAATATCGTTAATTTTAGCAATATGTCCCTCAAACTTCCTAACAATGCTCATGGTATCTATATCAACCACAGTTATACTGAAGTCTTCATTTGCCAATGCTAGCAATCCACTTTCTCTGTGACACTTGGTGTGTGAGACCGAATCTTCTAACATTAACACATGGTATGGTGTTGTCGCTGCAAAAAATATAGCAATCAGATGTAATAGAAGCATAATCTATACTAATATTATAAAGCTGAAGAGTTTGTTTGTTTGATTGTTTGATTGTTTGTTTGTTTGTTTGAACGCGCTAATCTCAGGAACTACTGGTGCGATTTGAAAAATTCTTTCAGTGTTAGATAGCCCATTTATTGAGGAACGCTATAGGCTATATATGTACCACGGGCGAAGCCGGGGCGGACCGCTAGTTTAATATATATTACATATTGTTCAATTAATATGATCCTAGCAATTTCCTTTTACCCATACATATTTTTAACTAGAAAAATTACAACTTTTAATACATTTGTTCTATAAACACTTACTTGATTTAAAATACCAAAACTTAAGTTTATCATCAGCGCCCACTGTTATGACTCTCTGATTGCAAATGTCAGTTTCTACTCCTCTAACTCCTCCTTTATGTGCAATTTTTTTCTCATTACCATAATGGCCCCTATAAATACCAGACTGCATGTTAAATTTGTGTACCTCTCCATTGCTGTAACCTAGAAATATTAATGCTATTAATGCCTATATTCTTAACATAATAATGTTTATTTTATGCATAAAATATTATTTAATGATTGTACAAAGTAAATGTAGTGGTAGCAGTACACTTCTACTACATTATGTTAAAAATGAAAGTTATTAAAATCGCCATGATTTTTATAACTTTAATTGTTTAGGTAAAAGCAAGCTAACACACATTCTCAAGTAAACAAAATGATTATTTAATGTTATAATTTCAAATTATTGTAGACCAAATCTATCTAAAAAAGCATAAAATACAAAATTTGTACAATGAACTTACCAATGATTACAAAATTTCCACAATGTGTGACTGTAAGAGATGTTGCTTGCACACCTTTTACTAACTCTGGTGGTAACAGTTTGTGCTTCCCTTGACGCATCTTATTATAGGACCATGTTGTTACCAGCCGCATGTGTCTGTGCAGTGAAGCAATACTGTCCCATTGTTTATCTCGCTGCATACACGAACTAAGATTTGATATTGGTGCTAGTATTTTAGTGTCCACTTCTAATCTCTCTGTAAATGTGAAAATTACATGCATTTATATTTTGTCCATTAAATAACTTTTGTAACTAATTTTATTATGATTAGTTGTAAAAGTGTAATTATTAAGCTATGGATTTAGATAACCAAGCATGTAAATGATAAAAATTAAATATATTTTTTTCCAGATATTTCTCAAATTAATTTCAATCAAGTTCAATAAGTGCCTTTACAATATTTAAAATAGGGTAACTTTTAACAAGTACAACTGCATGCTGAATCTGATGTTTTTATTGTATTTATTATAATATATTTACTTTTCCTCTTAGAGCTATTTCTATTGTATGATGCTTTTCCCAAGTTTTTGTTGAATGTTTCTGTAACAGTATTCATAATGTGTAGAGAACTGTCTTCTCCTGCTGCCAAAAGATTCTCTCCAGAGGGCTCACAATATCTCACTAAATGGGGAGGCTTTGCATGACCTTCTCTGTAAGATATTAATAGCATTAGCTGTATAATTAAGACAGTGACAGAGAAAATAAATAAAATGAATTTATGATAACTTAGTATAAGGTCTTTAAAAAAAATTTTGGGTAATATTAAAAAATTAAAATGTAATTTAATAACCTTTTCTTCAAAAGCCTTGCTCCTCCATCAGGCATATCAAAAATCCACATTTTCAATGAGTTATCTTCTGAGTTTGTAATCATTAATGGTTCAGACATTAAACATTGTAGTCCTGCTATTTTTCCTGAATGAGCTGATTTTATTTGAGATACAACTGTCTTCTCTTCTAAATCCCACATCACAATGTGACCATATTTACTGCCTGTGACCATCATTGGTACGCCATCCATTCTAAATGATAGAGAACTAACTTTTCCCCAATCATGTTGAAATTCCATTACTGTTTCATCATATCTCAAGTTGTGTAAATATATCTTTCCATTATTTAATGCAATAGCAACAACATCAACTGCTGGCGCTGGTTCAATAACCACAACTGCAGATTTCCATTTATTGAATGTGTGAATTAATTTTGATGTTCGTATATTCCACAGCTGTAGCTCGCCTTGCTTGCTTCCAAGCAAGATCTTGTTGAGATAGGTAGGAGGATGACAAATTGTTGTCACTGAAAAATTCTCACCGAACTTCAATTCTAAGAACTCAGTTTCATCTTTTATGTCAAATAGTTTTAAAACATTTTCTCTGTCTATTGAAATCAAGTGAACACCGAATGGTAACAACAAGTGAATATCAGCGTTATGGCCTTTGTAAACATGCTTGAGTTCACAGCCTCGTCGCCATGCATAAATGTTATTTCCGCTGGCTGTATACACATGAAAACCATCACCACTCATACATGTTATAGGTCCTGGATGTTCACCACTAACACTTAGCAAACGAAATTTGTTACATCCATAAGTATGAAACCACCTCCCAACACTTGTACATAACAATGTTTCTCCTCTTCTTTTTATAAATCTAGCAACAAATGGAACATGTGTGCTAACATAACCTAAAACTCTTGCACCGGCGAATATTTGACTGCTTGATTTTTCTTCTGTCATCGTTAACGTCGAGGAGACTCTTTCATATTTTTATTAACGAACCAACAAACAATTTTAAATGATAAATAAATGGTTAAATACTTTTCGTAAATAACCATCCACTGATACGCGTGTTATTGACACTAGTAAGTGACAAATTGACAATTGACAATTGACATCGCATTACAAGAAGCAAGAGAAGCAGAAATTACATTGGTCTATTTCCTAACTGTCAATTGACAAATGACTGATGAAAGACTGATGACTGATGAAAGAAGTCTTGCGGCGAAAGTTGTGACCTAAAGATCAATGGTAACCTTTCACACATAAAAATAAGTTAATCGCTAAACAACTTTGTCATGCATTTAAAAATCCGACATAAAAAGAAATGTCATAGGTATGTTACATGGATAAAGTTATGCTTCTCGAGCACTAATATTTTAAAGACTTGGCAATCGCAATAAACAATCTGATTAAATTTTATATGAATTATTTGTCTTCTTTTTTTTTTATGTTACAGTCGGCAATGGAGCTGGTGGGACGCCTGATGATAAACGCTACCACCGCCCATAAACATTTGCAGAGGCGTAAAGTCGATTACAAACCTTACGCCTCTACAAATGGATTGCCGACTTTAAATTGGGAAGGAATTAAGAAAGGATTGGCGAGAGGAATAAAGGAAAGGACTGGGAAGGGGTGGGAAAAGGATATGGGCCTCCGGCTCCCCCACTCACCGAACGAAACACAGCAGAATGCTATTTCACGCCGGTCTTCTGTGGGGTGTGGTATTTCCCCGGTGCGAGCTGGCCCAATTCGTGCCGAAGCGTGCTCGACTACCACATATAAATACCACTTCATGTGATCGCTGAGTTATTTATTTAAAATACAAAAGATTTTAAATAGATTTTGATAATGGCAGCCATATTATTACTGTTAGGTTAGGTTAGCTTGGTAATTAGGTACTTTACTCCCTAAGACAGAAGGCCCTGAATCGTACTTAGGGATTTCAGGGACAGAATGATATTATTGCATTCTGTTTCTGGTATCGTGTGTTGCCACAAAAGAAAAAGAAAAAAGATTGTCTCTTACTGACTGTTATCAGCTGTCAGTCGTAAATGACATTTCCCAGATTTGTCGTGTTTGGGTTGCGTGCGTGCATTTTTCATTTGTAAACTAATATTTGAATTTAGGCTTTAGGGAATTGATCTAGTGAGTATACAAGGCAAGGTTAAAATTGTAGGTGCCAGTTGCTGTTTTTGTCAAAAATGGAAACAATATTAGAACAACAACGAAGTTATCATGAAGAAAGGGAGCGGACGATGGATGCTATGGTTAAAGAGATTTTGCACAAGAAAACCGGAGTAAGTATTATTACTTCTTATTTACGTGATTATTCAAAAACATCTATAACTAGCTTCCCGCCCGCGGCTTTGCCCGCATAGTCGCAGGAACCATTTCTTCGCGTGTTTCTGATACAGTGGGATTTCCGGGATAAAAACTACCTATGTCCGTATCCTGGTTCTAACTCTCTACAAATTTTCAGTCAAATCGGTTAATCCGTTCTTAATTAAGTTATAAATAGTGTTACTAACCACTTTCTTTTATACATATAGATAAGCAAAGATATCACTAACAAGTTCATAAACAATTTTGTATTTTTACAATTTCAGCACAGAGAAACAATTAACAGTGATCATAGATTGAAAAATTTACATGATGTAAGTATTAATAAATAACAAACATTGTAATGCTATGATTTATATAAATTTTTGCAATTTACATTAATCTTCAATTCTAGAGATACATTGAATCTTCCATAAGGCTAAAAGAACTATATGAAGATAAAGATGGTTTAAGAAAAGAAGAAATTGCTGCACTATCAGGACCTAATGAATTTTCAGAATTCTATGCAAGACTCAAACAGATAAAGGAGTTTCATCGTAAACATCCCAATGAGGTATAATATTCCCACTTAACCCACTTGTCAGTATTTTTAATTAAATTACATATTAAAAAAAAAACAATCTGTCAATGTAAATCATATTTACATATTTTATGAATCAAATTTGTTTATTTTTTTACAGATTTGTGTTCCTATGTCTGTAGAGTTTGAAGAAATGGCAAAAATAAGAGAAAATCCTTCTGAAGACTACACAAGTAAATATTAAAATTATGCTTATATTGTCCATAATAAATATATCAAACAGTTATCTGATAATTTCAACAATTTATTTCAGCTCCTGTAGAATTCACAGATGAGGAGGGTTACGGGAAATATTTAGATTTACATGAATGTTATGATAAATATATAAATTTGAAGGGAATTGAGGTAAATATCATAATCACTTAAAATCATTTCTATCTGTGGATACAAATTTATATAAGGTTTTTTTTCATTTCAGAAAGTTGACTATATAACATATCTGAGTATCTTTGATCATCTCTTTGATATACCAAGAGAGCGCAAGAACAGTGAATACAGAAATTACATCCGTGCTCTCCTCACATACTTGAAAGACTTTGTGAGCCGAGTTAAGCCTCTGCTTGATCAGGCTCAAGAGATGGCAGCTGCTCATCAAGATTTTATTAAACAGTGGGAAGCTGGATCCTTTCCTGGTTGGCCTGTATGTATTTTATAGATTATTTTTGTATGGTTCTTGGAGGTGAAAAGAATTATGTAAAATTAATGTATTTCTTGCAATTTGTATAATTAATGCTATTATAAGAACATATTTTTTTGCATATTTAGCAGCATAAATAGCTCCTCTGAAGTTAAAATGAATGCACTATACTGAAAACATCGACAAATGACTATTCTAAATTACTAAAACTGCAATGAGTGATTTTTATTAATAAACAGATTCATTAAATGTACAATTAATTGGGTTACATTACATTTTTTACAAATTGGGTTTTATACATACATATGATTTTATTATTTTAACAGAACAGAATAATTTGTTATTATTATGATTGGTTACTAGAAAGAAACAGGCGGTGCTCTGACAAATGTTGGTGCTCATCTTGATCTATCTGCATTTTCATCCTGGGAGGAATTAGCATCTCTGGGACTTGATAGGTTGAAGTCTGCCCTGATGGCCCTAGGTTTGAAATGCGGGGGCACTTTGGAGGAAAGAGCACAAAGGTATATAATATACATATTAATTATATTAATAAAAAATACTATAGATTTAAATGTGTAATAAGTGTATATTTAAAAGTTGTTATATTAAAGTGTTGGATTTAAAATATTCTTTCAAATTATAAATGTTCTTGAAATATTTCTTATATAATGTACAGTTTTCAATCAATTAATCAAAATATATTCATTTTTATAATTCAATAATTTTTAGATTGTTCAGTACGAAAGGACAAACAGCACTAGATAAGTCATTGGTGGCTAAAAAAGGCGGAAATAAGGCAAAAGCTTCAACACAGCAAAGGCACAAAGACATTGGCGCCATTGAGGCACAAGTTTATAGGTAATTCCTACATAAGCTTAATTTGTTTATTAATCAACTATTGTGTTTTTTAAATTCCATTTTAATTTTTTCTCAAATCAAGGTACATGTACTCTTGCTATTTTTAATTTTATTCTAACGGAAAAACCATCGATTGCAGATTCGCAGGCATAGTGAGTAGTACGCGCGCAGCGACCATAGAGAACGTGACGCGTCGCGCGGCTCGCGCGGCCGGCGAGCGTAGGGACGAAAGCGACGACGAAAGCGACACCTCTGTGGCCGCAGACCTCGACTCGGATGATGATGAAGTGCCTTACAATCCTAAGAACCTGCCACTAGGGTGGGACGGCAAGGTGAGTTGGCTATATACACATGGAAGTTAAGAAAATTGAACCGCTTTTTTCTTTGCTAATATCGACTTAATATGGTAATATTGTGTGGAGTTTTTACAATAAAACCCATACCTTGATATTTTTAATGTCTGTAACACTGACCACACATTTACATTACCACTTTTCTACTCAATGTATTGTTACACTATTTAAACAAGTAGGCCATATTCTTAATATTAGCGGATATTAAATACCCTATAAGATTGTGTTATATTGTTCAGTATTAGTTATGTTTAAATTATATTATATTAATAAGTAGTCGCGGTGCCCCCGTCTCACCTGTGGTACATATCCTTTATTACTAAGTAAAAATGCAGCTTCCTAATAGTGAAAGAATTTTTGAAATCTTCAAATCAATCTTGTAGTTTTTGTGTGAAAACATTACAACATACATAAACACATGTTCCTCTTTGTAAGATTAGTCCATTTGTATTGTCACGTATTCTTTGGTTTAAACGTATATCTATTGTTCCGTTCATCCACATGATTATAGCTATATGTGACGTTTTTAATAGATCATAACATTATTTATATATAATTTTTTCTTTTTTTTTATGTCATAGTCGGCAATGGAGCTGGTGGGTCACCTGATGGTAAGCGCTACCACCGCCCATGAACATTTGAAGAGGCGTAAGGTCAATTGCAGACCTTTCGCCTCTACAAATGTATTGCCGACTTTAATTGGGAAGGGATTAGGAAAGGATTGATAAGAGGAATAAAGGAAAGGACTGGGAAGGGTAAGGAAAAGGATATGGGCCTCCGGCTCCCCCACTCACCGTACGAAACACAATAGCAAGCTATTATTTCACGCCGGTTTTCTGTGGGGGTGTGGTACTTCCCCGGTGCGAGCTGGCCCAATTCGTGCCGAAGCGTGCTCGACTTCCACAATAATAATCTCTGCATTATTATTTATGCAATGGTTCTATATAAAGTCCAAGAATATTCTCATTTCCTCCTAGAATACGCTTAATTAACTAATTATTGTGGTAATTATAATTTGTTATTATAAATAGGTACACAATAAGGAAATTGATGCAATTTATCGTTATTGTTACATATATCAGTTCTCTCGATGATAAAAGAACGATCTTAAGTTATTATCTTATTGTTTAAGATGAAAGTTCGTTACGATAACATATTGACTGCGAAATATCTACATCAATAAATCAAGGAATAGTAAATATTTCTAATTTATGTGTGTTGGAAAAGTATTGCCCAGACTTGATATCATTATGACATTTAAGGCGACTATATGAACTAAAACGCATGTTTTATTTTTATAATTCCTTACAATATATGATCCAATGCAGTCAGTTTTGCAGTAAAAATAAATATAAAAAATCATGATATCTATATGGATACATGCTAAAAATAAAAATGACACGCTAAAAATGTTGCTAAGTTTTTATTAGGGCACAAAGGAGGTTCTTATGGAGAGCAAAAACGTATGGGTGAAGCCAAAGCGGACCTCTAGTTTAAGGATTAAAACTATGCTAAAGCACGGGATCGTACACGGAGTCGTTCAGATTTATTATCAAATTATTAAAAAAAAATTTAATCATGAGGCGGGATTCGAACTCCAGTCTTTTTTTGCCAAACCGTAGCAACGCCTAGCCTCCCGGCCAACCGTGATCCCACTTCTGCAATCGAATTTCTTCTCCTCTTTCGGTTTCATGTGCATAAGGGGTACCTCACGCCATCTATTAAGATGATTAAGAACCATTTCAAGCAATATGAAACACTAGCTGCGCCCCGCGGTTTCACCCGCGTAACCCGTAGGAATATCGAGATAAAAAGTTATTCCAGTTGTTCAGCTATCTACCTACCAAATTCCATTGCAATCGGCTCAGTAGTTTTTGCGTGAAAGAGCAACAAACACACACACATCCTTACAAACTTTCGCATTTATAA